>NC_140970.1:61230168-61467668 GCF_056783735.1 Eptatretus burgeri | reverse complement strand
AATAAGATGGAGTTTCAAGGCGAGCGGGAGCCAGGGGTATTAGAAATGTATTTGCGTAGTAATGTAGAATCCATGGCCCGGGATGGTACTTCTTGTAATGTTAATCCGTGGGGAAGCTCAACCCCATATTCTGAGCACGGACTTTACCGGCAAACTGAGTCCCATAATGGCGGCACGATCGCACCTCAGCGCAGCACGGAGCGAGCGGCTATTTATAGCGTGGCGAATGGCACGACACGAGGCGAGCGCTCCCAATAACCGTTTCAAACCATGTGGGCATGACAGGCGAGGCAGGCGGACATTGGCGGGCTTCGGAAACAATGGGAGGAAGAATGGACAACCGAGCTCGAAAAGAAAAAACGGGAACACGATCTGGAAGTAAAACAATTAAAGAAAGAACTATTGGAGAAGTCAAGACAGTTCAAAGAACTAGAGGGAAAAGTGGGGAAAATAGAGTTGAGTATCCGTAAGTGGGAACAAGCGGAGAGCGAACTGAAGAAAAGAATAGAGGAGCAAAAACGGAAACACAATTTGGAAGTAAAGCAACTGGAGGAGAAGGTAAAAAGAGAACAGGAATATCAGAAACAATTGAAAGAAGAGGCAAGGTTGGAGTATAATGGAATGAGAGAGAAAAGGGATGAAGTGGACAAAATGAGGAGAAAAGCATGGTTGGTGTATGAGGGGGTGAGCAGGGCAAGGGATGAGATGTGCAAGGAAAGGGATGAACCGAGAGAGGGAAAATGGAAAAAAGTTGATGAGATACTGGAGCACAAAGCCAAAGAAAGGGGATTACAAAACGAACTGAGAGTGTTGAAAGAGGAAAGAACGGAGACAGAGAGTGAAACGTTAAGGGACCACACTGAGCAGATTGAACAATTAGAAGCCAAAGCAAAGTCAGAGTGTGCGGAGATGAGAAAGGAATTGGAAAAGGAAGCTTCTGAGTCACAGAAACACCAAAACAAAGAGAGAGAATTACAAAACGAGTTGAGGATGGTGAAAGAAGAAAGAACAACAGCAGAGAATGAAACGTTAAGGAACCACACTGTTCAGATCTAACAGCTGGAAGCGAAGGCGAGATTAAAGAATGAGGAACAAGGAAGAGTAATGAAGGAAGAATGAATGAGACAGGAGAAGGAAATAACGAGATTGCAGAATGAGGAACAAGAAAGACAGTGGAATAGAAAACTGAAAGAGTATGAATTTGAAACTGAATGACAAAAGGAAAAAATAGGTTGGAGTACGAGGAGAAAGTGAAGGAGCAAGGAATGAAGCAGGAAGGAGAAATCAGTCAGTTGAAGGAGACAACGAGATTGGAGAAGGAAGAATGGGAGGAACAGTGGAATAGAAAACAACAAGAACATGAATTTGAGGTTAACCAATTGAAGGAAACTATGAGGTTGGAGAATGAGGGACAGGGGGTGAAAGAAATTAAAAAAGAAAGACAGGATCAATTAAAAAAGAAAGCAAGGTTGAGGTAGGCAGAAATAATTAAAGAACAACGAACGAAACAGGAAAAAGAACTAAGCCAAGTGAAAGAAACGAGATTGGAGGCTGAAAAGCATGAGGAACAGTGGGAGAGAAAACAAAAACTATACGAGTTTGAAATTAACCAGCTCGAGGGGAGAGCAAAATTTGAGTCCACGGAGATCGAAAAACTCCAGAAAGAGAACAAACAACTCAAAAAGCTCTGAGAGGATGAACGACTCAAAAGGAGCCAGGAAATGGAACAGCGCAATAATGTGGGATGTGTGACATCACCACAGGGAGGAATGTGAGTAATGCAGGACTTAATTGACATCACTCGTCAGATGAAACAACGATTAGGGCAAACCCTGAAAATGGAAAAGAGGGAAGTAACAGGGACAACAAAGAAGGAAGTAGAAGTATTGCCAGAGACGCGGGAGATCGACCGAGTCGAGAATAAATTAAATGGAACGAAGGAGGAAACAGAGACGAGGATCCAGGAAGAAACTAAAAGACACGAAGAGACAATAGAAATAAAATATATAGAGACGCGGGAGATAGAAAAAATAGAGGAGAGACTGCATGATAAAGACGGGGTTAAAGGAACAGAACACACACACAAAGAGTTAGCGAGGCTTAATGGGGGCGCGCTGGCGGACTGTCTCGTGACCCGGTGCGAGCAGCTGGATAGCCTCCTTCGGGAACGGAGGGAGACACTATTCTCCCTTGAAGCTGATCTCGACCAGGTGAGTTCGGGCGTGCCAAGCGGAATAGAGGGGGCCAGTGCTGTGGACAGGTGCACACGAAGCTTGGGGGGTATGGAGACCCCGGGAGCCCTGGAGGTGACCCGATTCCCCAGTGTGATTGGCCCGGTGTGTGTGGTGAAAGGTGTGAGTGCGCCCCCGTGTGCGAGTGGTGTGGTCGCGAGTGTGCCGAAGTGCGTGCTTTCCAGCACGCCGTGTGTGGATGAAGCACCATGTGTGAGTAGAGCCACGTGTGCGAGGAAGGTGGCATGCGTGAGCGAGCGGCCGAGTGTGAGAGAAACAGCGTGTGTGAGGTCGCTGTGTGTAAGGGAGATGACGGTGGGCATGCGGGAGCACGCAGCCGCATCTCCCGGTGTGAATGTAATGTCGTGGAGTGTGAACGTCGTGACACGCAGGTGTGCGTGCATCGAATGGAGACGACGACGGCGGCAAAAGGACAAGGGCCGGGTAGCGGCCGTAGTTGCATTGGGGACCGCGCCGGGTTTACCCAGTGGCAAGCGCGAGGTCCGTGCTGTGCAACGCACGAGGCCGCCACGTGCGCACCTGCGGGAGTGAAGCCCGGTCCGGAAACGCCAGAGGTGAATGTTGCCGATCCCGCGGACAGATAAAGGTTAGGCTGGGACAGACCAATTTGGACCGGACGGGTTCTCCACGCAGGTGTGTGTGTGTGTGTGTGTGAAGCTCTATGTGGCCTGTGCAGTGTGTTCTGTTCGCAGAGCACACGAGACAGGTCATGGACGGGCAGACCACATGTGTTCGTGTGGGGAGCCCCTTGAAACGCGAGGCTTGTGTTTTTTTATGCACAAGGGTGACGTCATGGCTGCACGAGGGGTTGGAATCCGGCAGGAGGGTGAATCCCTGCCGGATGGTACCGTCCAAGAGGGACGAGGTGTGTGAACAGCTGCCATGACGTCACATAAAAGGTGCGCAGGTTGCGAGTTGCCGCGCTGGTACTGCGCGAGGAAAAAGAAAAAAAAAGAAAGAAGCAAACCTCACTTCGGGTGAACAGGATTCCCTGGGCAAGGGGTGGAAGATCCCCTTGATTCGGGCACAGGATGATCAATAGTTAGGGGAAAGGGTTCGTGATAGCTCGACCAGCTTCATGGGGCAGGGGTAAGTCCTCATGGGGCCCGTGGAATGGATTAGTTAGAGGGATTGTCATCAGATTTAGGAAGTGAAATGGAAATTGATTTGAGAACAGTGACAGACTATGGATGTGTAGAGGGGACGTAGCTTAGCTACGTAGATTAAAAGGACCGTGCTGTAGTGTAAGGGACGACGTGGGAGCACAAATTAGTTCCGGGATGTAGTGAGCAGGATGGCTGAGTTCAGCAATGGAGTGTTGAAGAGTAGTGAGGTGGAGACATGTTGAGTGAGTGAGGCCAGCGGGCCTGACTGAATGGAGTGAATGTGGAATGCATGGTGCGCTGAGTGATTGGGGGGAGGAGTGACCCCCGCCCAAGGGACCCCGGGGTCAGAGTAATGTGATTGAGGGGGCTAGTCAAATTGACAAAATGGAGGTCGTTTTGTTGTTGGTGGGAAAGTAGGCTCGAAACCCGTTTGGAGGGGTGCAGGAGCCCTGTTGATGGGCTGGGAGCATGGCTGCGAAAGGTGAGTATCGCTGAGTGGGTACCCCGGGCACCGGGCTAGTCGGCCGCGGTAGGCCAAGGGCCCATGGGGAGGCCGGGATAGTGTAGTGGGCACGGGTGCGCCCGCATTGATGCGGGGGACCGGGGTGCCATTAGCCGCGTGGGCAATGCATTGGGCACAGGCACCCAGGGAAGGGGCCCGGGGCGCCAGCCTGCCACGTGAGCGTTTCAGGGGAGTCGCCAGGGAGGGCACTCCCCTGTGTTTAGGGAGCTGGTAGGCTCGGAGGCAGTGTAGTGCCCAGGGGTGCCATCGTTGGGGAATCGGCAGAGGGTAGTGCCTGCCAAGGGAGCCACGTGTCCCAGCCATGAGACCGTGTGAGGGCACGGGAAGAAAATTGGGGGGGGGCATGGCCCAAAATTGTGAGGACACCAACACAGGCGACGGGAATCTGGGTTGATAGAACCAGTAGATTAAGCGATAGGTGCTTGTTGAAAGCCCGGGGTAGTTTAAGTGATAATGGTTAGGGTAGATTAGGAAGTGTACCCCTCCGCACCATCCTTCCCTTCGCTCTCATTGTGGGCCGCTGGACCCACTTTGGGTAAAGATCGCTGAACTCTGAGGAGGCCATTCTGAGGCTTGAGTTGGGCCTCGACACAGGACGCTAGCTCTCCCTTATTCCCCTCCAGGAAGGGAACGTAGGGGTTGAGAGTAGGCTAGGACAGGATAGGGTAGCCGAACAAAGACGATAAAGGGGGTTAGGGGACGATTCATAGTGGGAAAGTAAAAATAAAAACAACAAAAAAATTAATTGGGGCTAAATTGATTTTGACAAATTAAGGGGGTGGGTATGGACAGAGACAGGCAAAGGCGATATGTTGGGAGGGAGATAGTCAGGTCGGTCCGAGCCCGCCTTCCGAGTGGCCAGCACCACCGCACTCCCTCCACTGCAAGGCAAAGGCTGGCCAACTTCATCGGCTGGCTGCGTTACTTCAAGGCCTGTGCCGGCCCACTTCATCGGCTGGCTGTTTGCTGCAAGGCCTGTGCCAGTCGGATCGTCTGCTGGTGTTTACTGCAAGGCTTGTGCCGGTCATTTCATCTGCCGGCTGTGTTTGCTACAGCAGCCTTGTCATGCCATGCCTTGCCTGCCCGCCTTTGCCATCCATGCCTGCTGCCCTCGATTCTGCGTTTGCCTGTTCTGTTTTGCATTCCCCCCGCCACCCCCCCTTGTTCATTGCCATGTGTGCCAAGATCATCGTGCAGTTTGCAAGGACTGCCCCGTTGGCAGCTACAACTCGGGCCTGCAGTGGCGGCCCGTGCACCGTGTTTGCATCCATCCATTCATCCCTCCGTTGTGTTCATTGCGTGTGCCACTTGAGCTGGCACGGAGACTGCGTTGCGCAGCTCATGTGCCGTTGCGTTCATCGCGTGTGGCACTTGAGCTGGCACGGAGACTGCGTTTGCGCAGCTCATGCGCCGTTATGTTCACTGCGTCCATGTTAAAAAGGGGAGGCCTTGGACTGCGTGTGTGCAGCCGGCCAAATTCCCTGTCACCTGCATTGCCTGAGCCAGAGACTGCATGCGAGCAGCCTGGCTCCCTGCTAACTGCTTTTCTCTTTGCAAAGTCCATTGATCCTGGGCCATGGTTTAGTTGAAGATTTGTAAGTTAAGATGTGCTGTAAAAATGAGTGCGCCCCCGGGATGTGCGTCTTAGCGCCGGCAATTGATTTAAGTCGTCCGTATGAGTGGGTTTGTTTAGTTAGTTACTCAGCCCGTAGGTTATTTATTTTGGGGACACGAATCCACTGAATGTCGCACTCAGGGATCCGAAGGTAAAAAGTATTAGGGGAGAACTACACATGATGGCACACGAAAATTCCACGACTCGGGACGAGTCTGTAAAAAGGGGAGGGGGTAGTGTTACGGCTATGGAAATTCGCAATACACCATAAAGGGTCCTCAAGTGAGATATATCGATAAGTTCATGTGTCGTTAGCCCACACCTGTTGTTTAGAGGGAATATGTGTGATTCATCCGGGCTGCGACGCTTTGAGTTTGCCATTTTTCTTTCTCTATCGTTATTTTGGACCATTAAGCCGCCAACAACTCAAACACCACCACCTTTGCCTCTTCACCTCCACAACTCCATCCCGCAAACATCGCTTCACCGCCATTCCCAAACGACGCCCGCCAACCACCAAACCACCACAGCAAACTCCCCCACCACCTTCGCCTTTCTCCTTCCACAACCATGGACCCCACCACCAGTCAACACCGAACGTCGTACTGTCCGAAGCCGTTCGGTGATTGCTGCCGAACGCAGCAAGCCACGAGTGCAGTGGATGCCTTTACGGGAGAGAAATTCGGATCAGGAAGGCTTCACGCCCTTTTTTCTCCGTCCAATGGGCGAGCGTCGGGCGGTGTGGCCCCGCCTCCAAGTGCGATGAATGTGGATTCTTTACGGGAGAAAATTCGGATCAGGAAGGCTTCACACCCCTTTTCCTCCGTCCAATGGGCGAGCGTCGGGCGGTGTGGCCCCGCCTCCAAGCGCGATGAATGCGAATTCCTCTCAGGAAGGAATTCGGATCAAAAGAGGCTCACGCTCCTTTTTGCCACACCAATGGCAGAACAGAGGGTGGCGTGGCCCCGCCTCCAATCGCGTTTTGATCCTAAAATCTGCACACAGGCTCCTCCCCCGGTCTATAAAAGACGCGAATCTGTGTGGAACTCGCAGTAGTGTGGGGGTAGCTTTTCTCGTCGTTGGTGTCATCTCGTCGCTGGTCGTTGGTGTCGTCTCGTCGCTGGAATCAAGCCACCTTCTCTTTCACAAGCGACCAAGCCAGCCAGCCATTCCCCTCACTCGACCCTGAGCATCAACAATCCCCCCCCATCCGCGCTGAGATAGTGCCGGTGGCCCCGTTCATTCCCTACCCTAACCATGGTGCCGACCAAACCGTGCTTGCGCGGAGCACGCCGGAGAGGGCTCACCGACCACGCCAGGGGCACGGAGTCGGGGCGCAGCTGCGCTGACATTGCGGCTTTCCCGCCATCGCGTCACGAGCATGCGGGTAAGACCTTTTCGGTCTCGTGGACCTGGCCGCTCCTCCAGGTTCCGCGCACATTTGGTCCACGGACCCCGTCTACCTCCCTGCCTATGGGGAGGTCTTTCCTGTTTATTTTGAATGAATGATGTGGCGCCGAGTCCCGACAAGTATAATTGTTTAAGTGTTGGAAATAATTATAGCCGGTAGTAGTGCTTTTGCTTTTGTTGCATTTTGCTTTTGCTGCACATTGCATTACTGCCTTGCGTGCATGTGTTGTGTATGTGAAATAAAGGTGCTTGCTTGTTGAACTGTTTCGCGTTTCGTTGCGTCCTTTCCTCTGTTTGAAAGTTCCATCTTGCATCACGTAAGGGATTGATAGTGGGTTGAAACACCCGATAAGTAATCTGAAACATCGAGGTCGACGATAACTCTGCTCGGTTATCCCTGCAGCACGGAACGAGCCACTTAAGCGGTTCGTGTCCGAAGTCGACCTGCGGCGAGGTACGATCGCCCGGTCGACCACTCGCGCAGGTACTTAGGTAGGTCGAATTTGGCGAGCAATCCTCTCCTGCGCGGGTGGGCAATTCGCACGATCGTGGTGAGGTTAAACCTCCACCCGTGACTGGCTCCTGGCGGTAGTTCCCGGAGGGTCATGACTGAATTGTCCGTTCCGGTGGGCGACACGTCGCGATTCGAGTTACGTGGCCGATCGCACGCCGGACGGCCAAAATTCGTAACAATATATATATATATATATATATATATATATATATATATATATATATATATATATATATATATATATATATATATATATCACAAACATACAGTGCATGGAGAAAGTCAACACCCCCTTTCAAAATTTTCACCTTTTGTTGCCTTATAGCTGGGAATTAAATTACATTAAATAAGACTTTTCCCACCTTTATTTACACATCGTAACCCCCAACTTCCAGGTGAAAAACAAATTCAACAAATTTCAGAAAATTGAAAATAGAAAACTAGAATATCTTGGTTGGATAAGTGTCCACCCCCTTTTATAGCAATTGTAAATTAGCTCAGATATAACCAATCACCTTCAAAATCACACACCAAGTTAATTGGCCTCCACCTGTGTTAAATTGTGGTGATTCTGATTATTTTGGAATAAATCAGTAGTTCCTGGAGGTCTCCTCTGCTGGGTAGTACATTTCACAGTAAAACCTGAAACATGAGCACCAAGGAACTGTCAAAAGATCTCTGGGATACAGTTGTGGAATGGCACAGATAAGGGGATGGGTATAAAAATATTTCAATGGCCTTAAATATCCCTTGGAACAGGGTCCAAGACAATAATTAAGAATGGAAGGCGTATGGTACCACCACGACCCTGCCTACGTCATGATATCCCTCCAAATTGGATGAACATGCAAGGAGGAGACTGATCAGAGGGGCCACCAAGAGGCCAATGGCAACTTTGAAAGAACTACAGGCCTTTATGGTAAAGACTGGTCACTGTGTGCATGTGACAACAACATCCCAAGCACTCCAAAAGTCTGGCCTGCATGGTATGGTGGCAAGAAGGAAGGTGTTGTGCAAAAAAGCACATCTTACGTCTCATTTGAGGTATGCAAATAACCACTCTGGAGATTCTGAAGCCATGTGGCAAAAGGTTTTGTGGCTTGACGAAACCAAGATAGAACTTTTTGTCCGAAATGCAAAACATTGGTGCAAGCCCAACACAGCACATCACCCAAAGAACACCATCCCTACTGTGAAACATGGTGGTGGAAGCAACATGTTATGGGGATGTTTTTCATCAGCAGGGACTGGGGAACTTGTTAGGATAGAAGGGAAAATGGATGGAGCAAAATACAGAAAAATCCCAGAGAAAAACCTGCTGCCCTCTGCAAAAAGCTGAAATGCGGACAGTTCACCTTTCATCATGACAATGGCACGAAGCACACAGCTAAAGCTACACTGGAGTCGCTAAGGAACAAAAATATATATACCTTTGAGTAGCCCAGTCAGAGCCCCCACCTAAATCCAACAGAAAATCAGTTGCATTACTTGAAGATTGCTGTCCATCAACACTCCCCACCCAACTTTACTGAGCTTGAACAGTTTTGTTCAGAAATATGGGCAAATATTGCCCAATCAAGGTGTGCAAAGTTGGGAGAGACCTATCCCAACAGACTCACTGCTGTAATTGCTGTCAAAGGTGCTTCCACCCAGTATTTACTCAGGGGGGTGGACACTTATCCAACCAAGATATTCTAATCTTGTATTTTAAATTAATTTTCTGAAATTTACAGAATTTGTTTTTCACTTGGAAGTTGTGGGTTATGATGTGTAAATATTGGTGGAAAAATTCTGTTTAGTGCAATTTAATTTGAGACCACAAGGCAACCAAAGGTGAAAATTTTGAGAGGGGGTGTATACTTTCTATAGGCACTGTACATATACATACACACACACACACACACATATATATATATATATATATATATATTGTTGTGGTTGACCAAATTCGCAAACCACCATTCAGGTCCCTTAGGTGAGATATCTCGGTAAGTGCATGTGTAGTTAGGCCCAAACCCGTTGTCTAGTGGGAATACATGTCATTTATGCGAGCTGCGACTCTTCAGGATAGCCGTTTTTCTTTTACTATCTTTATTTTGGACCAACCGCCATGATTACCACCGCCAACCACGTCTTAACAGTCATCACATCAACCACCCACCGCGGCGCCGCTTCACCACAGCAGCCACGACCTTTGCCGTCAACCCTCGCAACCGTCGCATCGCCACCGTTCTTGCGCCGCTTGTGGGTACCGGTATTGGACTCGTGCAGGGCGCGCGCCGAACAGCGTGTACAAAACCACGGACTTTCCGCTCCAAAAACGGATCAAAAACGACTCACGCCCACTTTTGTTCCGTCCAATCGGTGAGCAAGGGGCGATTTGGCCCCGCCTCCAGGGCGTTGGAGGGCGGTCGCTATATGCAAATTCATGGATCAAAATGCATTCACGCCCACTTTTTCTCGGGCCAATGGGGAGCGAGGTGAAAGGTCGAAGGCAGGGGGTCAAAGGCGAAGCCACGGGGCTTATATAAGCGGCTGCGTTCGTCAGAAAAGTCGTCGTCGTGTGCGTTGGAGTTGTGTGTGCGTTGGAGTTGTGTGTGCGTTGGAAGGAGTTCGCAGGAGGAAGAGTTCGGAGTTGGAGTCGGAGCGAAGAGGACGGAGCTGTGGAGAGGCGGCGGCGGCGAGGGCAGACGAGGGGGTGCTCGCGTCGGTGCCGGGAGCTGCACACCAGGGAGGCCGACGGCGCGACCTGGTCGAGGTGGAGACGCTCGTCGCGGGACCCGAGACAGAGTAAAAATCCTCCTTTCCCCGAGCATCAGCAACCCCCTCCTGTTTCCCCCCGCGCTGAGATAGTGCGACCAAGGGGGCCCCCTTCCCACCCCCTACCAGACACTGTCCGCGAGGCCCGCGGAGTTGGGGCACCATCGCCGCTTCGCGCCTCATCATCAGACGGGTAGGCCCGACCCGGTCTCGGCCCCAGGCCCGCCTCATCCTGGAGGGTGGTTCTCTTTTCTTTTGCTTTGGGAATATGTGTTGTCGGCGCCGTCTGTGAAGTAGAATTGTATAAGTGTTGCCGTGTGCTCGGTAGTCGGATAGCTCTGCATTGTGTCTTCGCTTTCACATTTGCTTTTTGTGTAAAATTGCATTGTGTTTCTTCTTCTTTTTCTATGTGCTTTTGGTGGAATTGTATATGTGTGCTTTCCGTTCATCGCGAATAAATGTACTTTATGTTGAACTGTTTCCCGCTTCGCTTCGTCATTTCTCTCATTGAATCCTCATCTTGCTTCACGTAAAGGGTTGGTAGTGGGCTGAATACGCCCGATAATTAATCGAACCGTCGAGGCCGACGATAACACCGCTCGGTTATCCCGATAGTACGGAACGGGTCGCTTAAGTGGCCCGTGTCCGAAGTCGACCTGCGGCGAGGTGCGATCGCCCGGTCTACCCTCCGTGTGGGTACTTAGGTAGGTCGAATTTGGTGAGCAACCCTATCCCACGCGGGGGCCGATTGGCTCGATCGCGGTGAGACCGAAAGGTCCACCCGTGACTGGTTCCCGGCGTTAGTCCGAGAGGGTCACGACTGGATTGTCCGTCCGGTGGGCGACGTGCCGCGATTCGAGTTACGTGGCCGTTCGCACGCCGGCGGGCGCGAATCCGTAACAATATATATATATATATATATATATATATATATATATATATATATAGATATATATATATATATATATATATATATATATATATATTGTTGCGAATTCGCGCCCGCCGGCGTGCAGACGGCCACGTCACTCGAATCGCGACAGCGTCGCCCACCGGACGGACAATTCAGTCGTGACACTCCGGGAACTATCGCCCGGAGCCAGTCACGGGTGGGCCTTTCGACCTCACCACAATCGTGCCAATCGGCCACCCGCGTAGGATAGGGTTGTTCGCCAAACTCGACCTACCTAAGTACCCACGCGGATGGTAAACCGGGCGATCATACCTCGCCGCAGGTCAACTCCGGACACGAACCGCTTAAGCGGTCCGTTCCATGCTTCAGTGATAACCGAGCAGTGTTATCATCGGCCTTGACGGTTCCGATTAATTAAAGGGCGTATTAAGCCCACTACGAACCCTTTACGTGAAGCAGGATGGAGGATCAATAATGAAAGGAGAAAGCGAAACGGGAAAACAGTTCACACAAAGCACATTTATTTCCCAGCACACGGAAAGCACACATATACAGCCAAACAGTCAAAATGCATATATAGCAACCAAAACAAAAGCAACAATGATGCACAGTTACTACCGACTACGTGCACACACGGCAACACTTATACAGTTCGACTTTACAGACTGCGCCAACACACATTTACTCAAAAGCAAAGGAAAGAAGCCACCCTCATAGACAAGGGGGCAGATGGGCCTGTAGGCCAATATGCGCGCGTGACCTAAAGGAGCGGCCAGGCCCGTGAGACCGGGGGGGGGGGGGGTCCTACCCGCTTCCTCGTGACGCGTTGGCGGACAAGCCGCAGATTTGGCCGCGTGGCTGTGCCCAGACTCCGTGCTCCTTGGCGGGTTTCGTTGGCACGACGTTTGGAGTGGGGTGGGAACGGGGCCTCCTTGTTGCACTATCTCAGCGCGGGGGAAAGGGGGAATTGTTGATGCCCTGGGGGAGGAGAATGGCTGGCAGGCTTGGGTCCCACGATGAGCGATCTCACACCGCGACCTCGTTGCCGACCGCCGTCCTTCTCGCCTCGGACCCGAGCTCCTTGGCCTCTTCCCGCAACTCTTCTCAGCCGACTCCAGAACCCAACTCTTCCTGCCTCACCGATTACTTCGCCACCCCACTCGACTCTCTGCCACACCGATGACTCGACTCGCTCTGCCCCGATTCGCCTTGCGCTCGCCGTTGTATAGGCCGGTAGGAGAAAACAATATGCAAATATCCGGATCAGGACGACCTCGGGGGCGGAGCCACGCTCGCCAATTGGTCGGAGGAAAGGGGACGTGAATCTCCCCTGATCCTAGAATTTGCATATATCACTTTCACACAGACGCGCCTGGAGGCGGGGCCAAGCCGCTCCGCGCTTGCTAATTGGATGGAGGGGAAGTGGGCGTGTAGCGTTCTTGATCCGAATTCTCCCTCGGAAAGGCCGCTATTTGCGCTCGCGGCTCGGTGCGTTCGGCACCAATCGCCGAACGGGCCCGAGACAGCCCGATGCTCAGTGTTCACAGGTGAAGCGGGAATGGCCGTAGAAGGAGAGAGGTGAAGGTGGTGGAGGGTTTTCAGTGGTGGTTTATGGTTATGGTGCCGTTGGGAATGGCGGTGATGCGATGATGTGGGATTGAGTTGTGAAGGTAAAGGTCGTGGCTGTTGGCGTTGTTGTTGTCCGAGGGTTGGAGCGTGGTTGCAGTTGGTGACGATGGCTGGCGTGGTGGTTGCTGTGTGATGGCGGTTGAGACGTGGTTGGTTCAAAATAAAGATAGAACAGAAAAACGGCTATCTCAAAGCGTCACAGCCCGGATGAATCACATAAATTCCCTCTATACAACGGGTTTGGGGCTAACTACACATGTACTTAGAGATATCTCACCTGCGGGCCCTTCATGGTGTAATGCGAATTTCCACAGCCGTAGCAATATATATATATATATATATACATATACATATACATATATATATACATTATACATACACACACACCATGACTATGGACCACTACCCAAAAGAGGTATTGTGTAATAATCATGTGGATTTTCAAAAGATTATGCACAATAATCATGGATGACAGCTTTTTTGTGTATGTAGTACATGATGAGTTCTGAACACAACACAATAGCTCCCTTTTCAACTGCTGCCTCTTTTATTGGCAATGCAAGGTTACACTTCTTTATCTCAAAAGAAAAACACACGGTCATAGAAAAATAACAGCAAGCTTACTTTAAGAGTAAATTTAAGATTCTCCGAGGCAGACGCCATGACCTTCAATGATACTATCCCTGGGTCCTCTAGTGTCAACAATTTCGGGGATACCTATGACGAGAAGTTAAAATGGGCTGGCCACATTGAGACCGAGGCAAGAAGGGCAGGACAAATGATAGGCAGTTTGAGATATATGGCTCGACCTTTAACCCCCCGAGAAGTCTCCACCATCTACAAAGCTCGAGTCAGGAGTGTGATGGAATATGCACCACTTGCATGGATGGGAACAGCTGAAACAACACTCAAGATGCTGGACCCTATCCAGGACAGAGCCGCCTGCTTGATGGGCTTGCCAGAAACTGAATTGGATGCCAACCCCCCCCCCCCCATTCCCCCACTCAAACTCGCACACCCTTCTCGCTAGAAATTCAATGCTGTAGTTTGTATGAACTACTGACTTTACTGCAGTTCATCTACCCAGCTCCAGGACCCACACCAGGAAAAAGACAGAAGTGGCCTCATCCTGGGCAACTGAAGATATACTTAAAGTATTTATTTCCTGATTTACAAATTAATTAGGGTAAATATTCATTAAGGGTCCATATTATAGTCATCTCCTCAATATAAACTTCAAACAGATAATGAAAAGTTGACTTCTTTGTTGATATGTTTTAAGGGGGAAAATATTACCGAATATAAATAATGTTATTGTAACAACGATGAGAAAAATAATACATTTTGAGGAATACAGAAAATAGCACTGCAATAAAAAAAACTGTGACTTTCTTCTTCTTCTTCTTCTTCTTCTTCTTCTTCTTCTTCTTCTTCTGTAAAGCCACAAATATTCCCACATTATTGTGGGGTTAGCCGAGGGAAGTTTTGGCCCATGACTTTCACAAACTGGCTGGCCAGGCCTGACATTCGACTGAAGTTAGGGCAGTTCATGGTGCCCTAACTTCAGTTAGGGCATCGTGTTCATCAAAGATGGCCATGGCTTCATGGACCAATTTGAAACCTTTAATCCTCAACATCATCTTCGTCGACTTCCTCAAATCCCACTTGCAGTACCATGTCCACAATCCGTTGCCTTGCTTTGCTGACTTTAATCTCTGTGAAACATCTGAACTCAATCACTGCCTTAGGCCAGAGTTGATGGAGATAAAGATGATAGATATTAATGTGCGGCTGGGAATGCGTTTCCAATAAAGTCCAGTTTTCATTGAGGTTAAACACCTGGGTTGGTGTGTAACCTCCATCTGCAATCACCGATTTGAAGACAGCTGGAAATTGTTCGGGAGCAGCATGATCTGCAGCAGCAGCAGCTTCCCCAGTCAACTTGAGATTATGGAACTCATGGCGATTCTTTAAATGCTCGAACCACCCATGACTGGCAGCAAAAGGCACTGGATCATTGGTATCTTTGGTTAGATCACCATACAAACTCCTCACCTTCTCTTGAATGACCATTCCAGGCAAGGGCATGTTCTGTTGGTTTGTAATGCTCTATCGAAATGGTCAGCATCTTCACCATTTTCTCGATAGCATCAGGCCGATATCTTGAAGTTCTGGTAACACTGAGATTCGTTGTTGTCTGAGCGCTCTTATGGATTTTATCAAGGGCGTCAGGAATGGTTCTCACTGCAGAAACATGAAGTCCCATCTCTCTTTGAATATCAATGCTGCGCTCACCTCTATCAAACCAATCTTAAACTTTTAATTTCACCTCCAATGAATGAGACCTTCTTGACTTCTTCAATTGATTATTATCTCCAATGCCACTTGTTACACGGTTTGCAACGATTGTTTCGGCCACTGTTTGTGAACGACTCGCTCAGAATGAAGTGGGGTGCCAAAAGCATCCGCTGCGAGTGAACGATTCACTCTGATATAGCACGGTTGTTGTTGTGGTTGTTGAATTAAATCCACACTGGAGCGAAAACACATTATCATAACACACGTTATACGAAGGTCACCTGTCCGCAATGCGAGTTCCCTTACAAAAACCATCAATGCAGGACGCCTCCACAAAGACCTGCACTATGGTTGCCAACCGATGGTGATTTGTCTGTACTCTATCATTTTTAAATGCTGAGCATCAGGCAAGGAAGCAACACATCATTTTAAGTCTTTGCTGTAACTCAGTAACAGAATTGCTCACAATAACAATCCCAATGATAAACAAGCAGAATGAGATTTTTTTTTAATTAGATTTCTTTTTATGAGTTAAAAAAAATGACATACCTGCTTGACATTCCGACTTCCCTCCAGCAGCAGTACCAAGTACTGGCCATGACTGTAAAATGGCACAAGTTAGAACTATTTTGTAGCACTGTATATGATAGACTGATCTTCCTTAGCAGCCACACTATAACAAGTAATGTTTATTATCTCTTATATTAATAGGTTGCCTTTTTATGTCCTGTACAATGTCTCGGGCTTATGGAGGAAGTTTTAATCACTTAAAAGATCCAAAATAAGAGCAATATTTGAGAAAATGACAAATGACATTTTTAAAGTTGAAAGTTTGCAAATAGCATTAAATAAAATGTCTAAAGGCAGAGTAAAAAAAATAATTCATTAGAAACTAATTTCCACTATCAAGGGATATCTATCAAGGAATTCAAGGGGTCTGGCTGGCAGGAAAGCTTAAAAGTATGCGCATTAACCTTGGTGTTGTCTAGCCTGGGTTTGAATCTCGGCCCAGTTATGAACCGTCCTTTGGGTGTTTCTCGTCCAGGGCGATCTATCAAAGTGTGCACCCTTCATCGGAGGGACATGAAGCCGGTGGACCCGTCTGCCAGCACTGGGGCATTGGTAGATGTTCAAGTCATTGGTCTTTCTCCAAGAGTAGGTGTGTTATCGCCAGCACACTAAACAAATTACAAATTGCTGCCAAAGTCAAGCTTGGCGTCCGGTTCCAGAAAGACTTGGGACCAAATTGGTCCATCCAGTGGACACCACATGGGGGAAATAATTGGGCCAGTTAAATAGGGAGATGAAGATAAAGTAGACGATGGAGAAAAATTAAGAACAAGAAGAACAAGAAGAAGATTAAGAAGAAGAGAAGGGGATTCCCATGACACCAGCATTACTTTTTCATGCGTTTTAAAATGACCATGACGAGTCATTATTAAAACAAAAATTATTACAACACCGGCGGTTCATTATTGAGCAAACATATTTTTTTAATTAAATAATAAAGACAAACAAGTATGTGAAGAGAAAATAATTTCAGGAACGAATGAAAAACATTAGAGACGGAACAGATGTACCATTTCTGTTTGCATGCTATTTCATGTTTGTCGATGTAAAGATCCCATGGTAACTTTCATCAAAAAAAAGTAGGTTGTTGTGTTGCGTGTTGTGACCCGAAACAAGTTGGAAACCCCTGCTCTCCCTAATTATCTGGCCAAGTGTCTTAATGATGTCAGAAGTATAACAAGGCCTACAGAGTGCAGACCGCACCAACCTCCAGAATGAATACCACGATAGAAGTGCTCATGCTATTCATTACAAGATAGATAAATAATTCCTCGGGAGGAGAAACATAATACTGAAAAAAAAAAAAAACACGCACGCACACACATGGGACTGCCACAGGAAAGCTGCCACAGCCAACGGTCTAATGAGAGACAAAGTCAAGGACATGAAATACAATGACAAAATAAATATCCATCAATCGATACAATGCTGTATCTTGGCACACAGGATGTAAAACCTGGTCTCAAGGAATCGCAGAGCAAGTGTTGAGATCATATTTAGGGGAAAACTGTTGATGTCAACAAAGTGAAATGATAGATGTTGGTTAAGTCGACAATCATCAAAAAATTAAAATAAAATAAAATAAAATAAAATAAACATCTGCTTCAAAATTCTTTCCCACTGCATCTTTCAGCATCGGTATCCCCTTTTCTCTTGTCACGAATACACGCTGAGTTCTCTGCAACCCCCCTCTCTGCTCCATATCATTGTGATCTCCAGAGCATAAACATCTGCAGAGTGTTTCACCAGGAAAAAAAGGAAAACTTCCAAGTTTATAGTTGCCGTCTGAGTTCCACACAAAAAAATAATTCCATTACGTGACGCAGACGGCGCACACAAGTCAATCCGGCAGAAGGAAAAGTTTCTCAAAGCTAATCCCATTGAAGTAGATCTTCTGGAGAAATCAAAGAGAACATTCCACTGAAAGGAACAGCTTGCCTTCAACGTCTGCCGGCGGAGCCGATAATAAAGAAAAACATACGTCACGGATTTGTTTAACTGCAACCCAAAGGGTTACACAGTTGCACTGTGAACTGGTCATGGGGACTTTTATTTTTCATTTTACAGGGTCAAAGTCTCATGAAGAAGCTGTAACACACAAATCATACACAAACACAAACACACATGCTGACTTTATGGCTTTACCAGAGTTTGGGGAAAGTCACATCACTTCGCAAAGCACTCTGGGTACAAGTGAAGCCATATTTTATGACATTGCTATCTCTCCACACCCAGCAGCACAAAGGGAATTTCCTCCTCCACCATGGTTGCCAACTTCGGTTGCTTGTCCTCTATCCTTTTGAAAATCTGAACGTCAAACAAGGAAGCAGCAAGTTCCATAAGCCTGGTGTTGGCTTTGTGGTTTGGGTGGCGGCTTGGGATATGAGGGTACTGAGTTCAAGTCCCGTTGGCTGCTGAATTAAAAAATACACCAGGAGGTTGACTCAGCCTGTCGTCCTTCCGAGGTCGGCAAAATGAGCACCGGTGTAATGGTAAGGGGGACACTGCATCAGCGGCATAGCCGCGTCCCAACCGATGATGCAACCAGCGGCCACAGGCTGCACGAGAGAGAGAGACAGAGAGACAGAGACAGAGACAGAGACAGAGACAGAGACAGAGACAGAGACAGAGACAGAGACAGAGACAGAGAAAGAGAAAGAGACAGAGAAAGAGAAAGAGAAAGAGAGAGACAGAGAAAGAGAAGGAGAGAGAGAGAGAAAGAGAAAGAGAAAGAGAAAGAGAAAGAGAAAGAGAAAGAGAAAGAGAGAGAGAGAGAGAGAGAGAGAGAGAGAGAGAGAGAGAGAGAGAGAGAGAGAGAGAGAGAGAGAGAGAGAGAGAGAGAGAGAGAGAGAGAGAGAAAGAGAAAGAGAAAGAGAAAGAGAAAGAGAAAGAGAAAGAGAAAGAGAAAGAGAAAGAAAAAGAGAAAGAGAAAGAGAAAGAGAAAGAGAAAGAGAAAGAGAAAGAGAAAGAGAAAGAGAAAGAGAAAGAGAAAGAGAGAGAGAGAGAGAGAGAGAGAGAGAGAGAGAGAGAGAGAGAGAGAGAGAGAGAGAGAGAGAGAGAGAGAGAGAGAGAGAGAGAGAGAGAGAGAGTTCCATTTTCGCACAGTCGTGGCCAAAAATATTGGCACCCTTGCACTTTTTTCAAACAACTCACAATTTTCTCGAAGAATAAGTTGAAATTGACAAAAGTATTTGGTCTCCACAATTCCATATTTCACAAGTAATGTTACAGAACCTATGATTTTGATTCAGAACTTAATATATCCATTTAAATCAGAAAAAATAAAGAAATGGCATTGACAAAATTATTGACACTCCAGACTTAATATTTGGTAGCACATCATTTGTAAATAACTGCAGTGAAGTGCTTCCTATAGAGCTTCCTCCACCTCTCTACTGGCAGTTTGGCCCACTATTCTTGTACAAACTGCTCCAGTTCTCCCAGATTTGAAGGGTGCCTTCTCCCAACTGCTGTTTTCAGATCTCCCCACAGGTGTTCAATGGGATTTAGATCTGGACTCATTGCTGGCCACTTCAGAACAGTCCAGCGTTTTATCTTGAACCAATCCTGGGTGCTTTTTGAAGTGTGTTTGGGGACATTGTCCTGCTGAAAGACCCATGACCTTCAACGGAAACCCAGCTTTCTGACACTGGGTTGAACATTGTACTCCAACATGCCTTGGTAATCTCCTGATTTCATGATGCCATGCACACATTCAAGGTACCCAGTGCCAGAGGCAGCACAGCAACCCCAAAACATCACTGAACCTCCTCCATGTTTGACTGTAAGGGAAGGTGTTCTTTTCTTTGAAGGCTTCATTTTGTTTTCTGTAATCATAGAGATGATGTGCTTTTCCAAAGAGCTCTAATTTGGTCTCATCTGTCCACAGGATATTCTCGCAGAAGGATTTTAGCTTGTTCAGGTGTGTTTTGGCAAACTCCAGTCGGGCTTTCTTATGTCTCTCCCTCTCAGCAGTGGGATCCTCCTGGGTCTCATACTTTAGAACCCCCTTTCATTGAGGTTGTGACGGATGGTGCGAGTTGAAACTGTCATACCTTGTGTCTGAAGGTCAGCTTGAATCTGTTTGGCAGTTGATCGAGGTGCTTTCTCCACCATTCGAACAATCCTTTGCTGCAACCTTCGATCAAGTTTTCTCTTGCAGCCACGTCCAGGGAGGTTGGCTACAGTGCTGTGGGCCTTAAACTTCCTGAAAACATTGCGTACGGTGGACACAGGAACACCAAGGTCTTTGGAGATGGACTTGTAGCTTTGAGTGACCATGCTTAGCTACAATCTTGTACGCGACCTCCTCAGACAATTCTCTGGTTTTCTTTCTTTTCTCCATGCTCATTGTGGTATACATCGTGACACAAAACAGCAGAATGACTCCTTTTCTCTGTTCAAACTGGTTGAATGAGTGATTTTTATATTGCAGGCACCTGCAACTCATCACAGGTGAGTTCATTTCCAAAGTAAAGGAGAATCACCTGCTTGAAATGTTATTGTTTCTAACAACTTCTAAAAGGTGCCAATAATATTGTACGGGCCATTTTAGGATTTCTGTATGGAATAAGCTGAGAATTCGTTATTTTTTTCAGCATTTTTTTTGTTTTGTTCCACTGCAAACCAAAGAAATACCTGTACATATGTGGATGCCAAATATTTTTTTTCATTTCAACAATTTTCTGGAAGAAATGGTGAATTATTTGAAAAAATTGCATGGGTGCCAATATTTTGGCCACGACTGTATTATCATCGTGCACCCTCCGTACATCCGTCTCCTTTTTCGACTTCTCCAGCCAAACTGCTGGGTCGATCTGGCTGAAATTAGGTCGCAACGTTCCTCTCATGACTGGTAACAGGAATTGCAAAGCTCGTTCCGGTCACATGACTTTAAGTAGGTCAAAATGGCTGACTTAGGAAATTTCTTCAAAAATCTTCTTCTCCAGACCCACCAAGGTCAGAAAACTACCAAATTTGAGTTTCAACATTAGGCCAGGGAAGGGATGTTAAATTGCGGAAGTCATGCCGATCACATGACCGAAAGTGTGTTAAAATGGCTGACCGTCAATTTTTGAGAAAATCGTGCAAATTCCTTCAAAAATCTTCTTCTCCAGACACAGAAGTCAGAATGGTACCAAATTCGGGGTACAACATAAGGACAGGGTCCTGATGTTAAGTTATGGAGCGCATGCTGATCACGTGACCAGACGTGTGTCAAAATGACGACATAACAGTCAATTTTTCTGAAAATTGTGTAAATTCCTTCAAAAATCTTCTTCTCGAGAACCACCAGACAGAATGCTACCAAATCTGGGTTGCAACATTAGGCGAGAGTAGGGATGTTAATTACAATGCAGAAGTCATGCCGATCACCTGGCCAGAAGTTTGTCAAAATGGCCGACTGCGTCACCTTTTGGGAAAATCGCATTAATTCCTTTAAAATCTTCTCCTCCTGATCATGTGACCAGTCAGAATGCTCCCAAATTTGAGTTACAACATTAGGCCAGGCAAGGGATGTTAAATTGTGGAAGTCATGCCGATCACATGACCGAAAGTGTGATAAAATGACTGACCGTCAATTTTTGAGAAAATCGTGCAAATTCCTTCAAAAATCTTCTTCTCCAGACACAGAAGTGAGAATGCTATCAAATTTGGGGTACAACATAAGGACAGGGTCCTGATGTTAAGTTATGGAGCGCATGCTGATCACGTGACCGGACGTGTCAAAATGACGACAGTCAATTTTTCTGAAAATCGGGTAAATTTCTTCAAAAATCTTCTCGAGACCCACCAGACAGAATGCTACCAAATCTGGGTTGCAACGTTGGGCAAGAGTAGGGATGTTAATTTTATTGCAGAAGTCATGCCGATCACCTGGCCAGAAGTTTGTCAAAATGGCCAACTGAGTCACCTTTTGAGAAAATCGCATTAATTCCTTTAAAATCTTCTCCGCCTGATCACGTGACCAGTCAGAATGCTCCCAAATTTGAGTTATAACATTAGGCCAGGGCCCAGATAAGGTACAGGTCCAGTGGTCCTATTTTTGGTTTTCTGGAATTTACATCCCAGATAAGTTATTGTCATCGTGCGCCATCCGTCAGTCCGTCCATCTGTCAGTCTCCTTTTTCGACTTCTCTGGCCAAACTGCTGGGCCGATCCGGATGAAATTTGGCAGCAACGTTCCTCTGCTGACTGGTAACAGGAATTGCAAAGCTCGTTCCAGTCACATGACTTTAAGTATGTCAAAATGGCCAACTTAGGAACTTTCTTCAAAAATCTCCTCCAGACCCACCAGTCAGAATGCTACCAAATTTGGGTTGCAACATGAGGACAGGGTCCTGATGTTAAAATATGGAGGCCATGCCGATCACATGACCAGAAGTGTGTCAAAATGGCGGTCCTGCAAATTCCTATCAAAATCTTCTTCTCCTGATCCATCAGTGAGAATGTTAACAAATTTGGGTTGAAACATTATGGTAGGATCGGAATGTTAATTACATTGTGGGAGTCAGGCAGATTACATGAGCAGAAGTGTGTCAAAATGGCCAATAAACCCCCACTATGCTACCGTTAATGCCCTGTACTGGGAAGCAGGGAAAACAAGCCACATATGGAATTTAAAGGAAATGTAATATCCATGTGAAGATCGAGTGAGTCCCGAGTCCACGTTGATATGTGTACAATCAATTAACAAAACTTGTTTTTCTATGATGAAAATTCCCACAATAATTTGAGTGGAATTTTTTGACGTAATGCTTCTACAATAATGATGACCTGTGAACTGAGGAATGGCTCATGTGTCATCTCCTATCCCTAAAATAGGCCAGGACTTATTAATTAACTCTAAAATCCGGTCACCAACTAATGTTCTGAACATGAGGGTGGTTCAAATTCAACCTGCACTTATGTTTAGAACCAGGTTTGTATGGATAAACTTGACAAACTATAATCAACATATTCTGCAGCTGAGGGTTTGTAAACATGATGTTTCAGTTTATCACAGACTTCATGGGCTGGCAGGATGGTCCAGAGGGATACACACTCGCCTCTAAGCTGTTTAGCCTGGGTGTGAATCCTGATCCAGCTATAAACTATCATCCCAGTGTTTCAAAAGCAGAGCGAGTCATCATTGTATGTGTGGATTGACAGTGAACTGGGTGTCCTGTCTGCTGGAATAAGTTGGTGGAAATTAAATATCCCATGGTGTCCTTCACAAAGAGCGAGTGAGACATGTTGGCACCATGGACAAATAAAAAAATAGGATGACCGGAACTGTAGCTTTTGAAGGAATTTAAGCAAATTTCACGAAAATTGATGAAGTTGGCCATTTTGACACACTTCCAGTCATGTGATTGGCGTGGCCTCCGCATTTTAACAACAGAAGCCTGATCTAATGTTGTAACCAAAGTAGCATTCTGATTGGTTCATCTGAAGAACAAGATTTTTGAAGGAATTTACATGATTTTTCCCAAAAATTGACTGTCGGCCATTTTGACACTTCCAGTCATGTGATCGGCATGACCTTCACAATTGAACATCCCCGCCCTGGCCTAATGTAACCCAAATTTGGTGGCATTCTGACTGGTCGGTCTGGAGGAGATTTTAAAAGAAATTTACTACATCGGCCATTTTGACATACTTAGAGTCATGTGACTGGAACAACCTTTACAATTCCTGTTACCAATCAGGAGAGGAACGTTGCCTCAAAATTTCAGCCGCATCGGCTGAGTGGTTTGGCCAGAGAAATCAAAAAAAGAAGACAATGACGGACAGATGGACGGACAGCATGTGATGACAATACCTTATCTGGAATGTAAATTACAGATAAGCTAAAAATTCCTGCCCTAATCTACAGAGGGCACTGTATCAGTAGCACAGCCACACCCTCAGCCAAAGATGCCACCCTGCAGCCTTGTGCTGCATACGACAAAGAAGAACAAATTTCATAATGAATCCATGCTTTGCAATATTTGGCTCTCAATTGCTGCCACCTTCATTTTCAGCATGTGCATTAAAGCAAAACACACATGGCTATGAGTATTAGGTTCATCATCATTATCAATGTACTATAGTCTTGAGGCTCGGTGCTGCCGAAGCAGTCCCTTAGCAAAGGTTGTGTGCTGAGTGATTTGCCATTGCCTTCCCAGTGGTCAGTCAAGACAATAATTTGAAATTTATTCAGCGTGACGGTGATAGCTCGGACACCTTGGGATCTTTAACATCCACCAACGACCAGAGCATCGGTTCACTGCCTTAACTTCCATCCGAGGGACGGCCCACACATTGATGCCTCACACTGCCTGTGAAACACCACGATGATAGTTCATGGCTGGGTGAAGATTTGAACCCAGGCTAGACAACTCAGAGGTGAGTGTGCATACCTCGAAGCTATCCTTCAGCTCATGGGTATTGGTGATCAACAACATAAAGACAGATTCTCTCTCAAAATCAAAAAATATTTAACAAAAGAACTTGAAGAATGTTCGTATTAAAACATGACTGCCTTTCATGTACTGTATAAACAACGGTTCTCAAGTATTTAAAGTGGACTTACGGACACAATTCCACTTCCAAGTACTGTTGTGTTGCATCATTCAGGAAAAACACTTCCACAACTGGAAAACAAATAAGTAGACCACCATATTCTTCACTCGGTGGACATGTGCCATGTAATCAGAAAGCCAAAAAATGTGTGGAATGTCTTTGTTGGAAACCCTATATGCTTGTGCCGTACCCTCGTAGTTCCACAGTTGGGGACAAGATTGGCCAGGTTCCACCCGAGGGCTTGGAGGAATGTTATAAAATGGTGCTTTGACTCTGAGCACAAGCCCTTGGTCTTCAGAATCAGGCTGAATTGTAATGGTTATAGGGTCATGACCATCCTTTTTCCCATCCCAGGAGTTTAATATTGTGAACTCCATTCTGAAAAAAAAATGAGACAAATAATAATAGCAATGATCATAAACAAGATTAAGAGGAAGAAGTGGAAGATTAAGTCGTGTTTTATTAAATTACAAGTTTCAATCGAAATTAAACTCAAATTTTAATAGGAACTTGAGAGTTCATAGAACGTTACCGTATCCCACACAGTCTCGAGAAAAAAACATGACATGGGAAGGGTCTTTTAAAAACTCTTCCTTATTGCATTTCCGAGCATGATCTATATTTCCCACGAGCCGCGATTTTGTCTGAATCTCGATATTCCCCAATGCTAAGAGCATGAGCGCACATTTGATCGGTTGAGATGTAAAACGGCGTAACATTTTGGCTAAGTACTACGAAGCGGAAGGTTGGTGAAAGTGCCAAAAGGCAATTTGCGTTCTCCAGTGCTCAAGTATAAAATTCAATTTAAATTTAAAAAAAGATTGTAAAAGCTATAGAATAAAAAAAAATAAGACAACCTTTTTCCAAAAGTTTACCACTGTTGATGCACCATCTTTTACACCACTTTATCGAACACGTTAAATTAGTTATCCGTGCCTGTTGTTCGTGTCCTTTATGACGTTCTTAAAACAGTAAGTTTGCTGTTTGGAATGATTTTCAATTTTCTTTGAATGCCGGGCAGGCAGACGGGCAGACTAAAATAATTATCTTACTCCTATCTGCGTATGAGCGATCGGGAAGAGATTCCGTACAATTTTCAAAACCCAGAGGATAACATTCAATTGGAATGAAGTAGTTCTTTACCCCGCTTTTCACTTTGTGCATGCATGGTAATAATTATAAGAGGTGGAAGACAATGAACAGGTATGAATAAAAACCAAAATTGAAAGAAGACGAGGACGAAAAAGAAAAGGACAAATAAGAAAGTAAGAGAAAGAGGCCAGTCTCTGTCTGAGTATTCTCTGTTGAGTTAAGGTGATCCTGAGCCTCACCGTGCTCATCATGGTGTACAATGCTTTTGTACAGAGATCCATGGAGCATGGCTTCTTACTCTGGGCCGGTGCTCCTGCTTCCCACCTTGATCCTCTTGAAGCAGTTCAAAAACAAGGTCTTCTGCACACAGGGATCTCAACACAGGAGGCAGATTCCCAGGGACGGTCACTTTCCCACCAGTGGCACGTTGGTGGACTCTCTATTAATGTATATACTGTACAAATGAACTTTCATTTGACCTTGCTCCTCCTGTTCTGGCTCCCACCCTCTACCTTCCCCAATGCATCCCAGGTCACAGGTGTTCCTCTGGAATCCCCTCATCTGCTCACCCTCCAAAACTCCAGACTGGTTTCCCACCTGCATTCATTTGTCCCACCATTCTCCCTGTACCTGCTGTCTGCTCATCGTCCTCACGACAAGTCCTTAAAATGCACGAACCATCACCACTGGTGAAGCGAAAGGAGAGGGGGGGAGCGAATGGGGCAGCTGCCGCGAGCGGCACTTTTGTGTGGGGGGGGGCGGAAAATTTGTTTGGTTGCATCTATTACTATCACTATCGACACTTCTGAGGACAATTTTCCTGTGGCGTGTGAAAGCACAAGCGCAGGGAGGGGTTGAACTGTTCAAATGGCCCCACCCTCTGTTTGCTGACCAATGGTTGCGGCCAACGATGTCTCAAAGAGAGGGAGCAGGCAAAAAGAAGCACGCGGAATGTTGGGAAACTAAACTCGAACATGGGGTAGCGAGACGTTCGCGGCTCATTCTTATGTTCGGAGCTTATTCCTGTGTTCGTAGCTCATTCCAATTCGCCATTCTCATCTCATTCCTGTGTTCCCGTCTCCTCAGGGGCGTACCTGGAGACTCGAGTATTTGACACCCGGGGCCGACCCTTCCTTTGACACCACCTCCCCCGAGATGAATACTTTTTAAAATCAAATACACAGAAAACATTTCATGTGTGCAAGTAAAATTTCAAGCAGCTTACAGTACTGAACCTGCAGTAAGCAAATTGGGAATAAGGAAAATAGATTTTAATTGGTGCAAACTGCTTCAATATACGCCATGTCCTTCCTTCCATACATATGTCCAACAAAAATGAAGAAGAACCTTTCTTAACCACCATGTTTCATTTGATATAATAGTTTGTTGTTGTTTAGTTTATTTGCATCAGAACAGTAAGGTCACCCCGCCTGTTGGGTAAGTGACTGTCAGTCCCCCACGGGGACACTTTTAAGCGGTGTAGCAGCTTCACTTCACAACTTCCTTCCGACACGGTACGATTTTATTTTCTCCATGCATGTTTGACAAAATAACAAACAATAAAGGAGTCCGGTGCAAAAAAAGGAAGCGGGCGGGGACGATCAACTGGTGTTTTATGTTTATATTTGGCCCATATCTTACATTCACCCTTCTCGTTTGAGAACTTGGACTCAAGATTATTTTGGTAAGTGTTACGAATAAATTAACTTTATTACTGAGTTACTGTCTTCGGTAAATAATATAATAATAATATAATGTCACTTGCACCGCCCTGATTACGCCAATGCGTCTCATTCCTGTGTTCCTGAACGCTTTGTAAGCCAATGACGATTTTAAAAGGTGGAAAACAAAGGTGTAACTGTTTATTTGCAAATGTGCTGTACTTGATTCGGTTTGCAATAATGTTGTTTAATTAGGCTTTGTGTTTAATTCAGCACGTAAGTTACGAGGGGGCGGCAATTCGACATGTGTATATATATATATATATATATATATATATATATATATATATATATATATATATATATATATATATATATATATATATATATATATATATATATATATATATATATATATATATATATATATATATATATATACATACATACATACTAGCATATACCTGTGCTCCGCACGGAGTTGAATGGGTGGCAAAAGGTGGATGAGGCATAATAGTTGATGTTATGGGAAGCTGGGGAGGGTGTCATTCGGGATGTGATGCACGATGGTTACCTGTCCTTCGTTTTCTAAAGGACCTCCCTGTAGATGACATTTTGAGTGAGTGTCTTGTTGCTGAATAGTCCTTGTGAGGAATTATTGTCCACTTTGATAGATATATAGGAGTAACCTCTTGCACGTGAAAATGCAACATATAGTTGGCCATGGGAGAACACAGGGGCTGGGAGGTATATTCCGAGTTTGTCAAATGTTTGGCCCTGGGATTTGTTTATGGTCATTGAGTATGCGAGTCTGACTGGAAATTGCATCCTCTGCAGTGTGACTGGAAGGTTGGCATCTGATGGGGCAAGTTTAGCATGATATAGGCCTAGCCCTAGACTGAACAGGAGCAGTGGAGGGTGACCGAGAATAAGAATGCAAATTTCAATTAACGGCACTTTTTGGCGCACATCCGACGATCGAACACCGCTTGGACGCTTTAATTTGAAGACCACACACGCAAGACACAACACAGGTAACGATGGCGGTTGATATTGACAATTAATGTCATGAGCGGCAGTTGTTTGGGTACATCCGACAATCGAACACCTCTTTAATTTGAACAGTGAACACAAACGCATTCAAGGTACAGAATCTATTGTCGGACACCGTGCTTTCGAAGAACAAAGAAAAGAAGAGAATCCGGGCAATGAAGGGATGACCTCATACCGGTTCCCTGGTTCCCCCTACCTTCAGATTATAGCCTGTGATGTTATCTGGACGTAGGCCTATTGCAACTTGTTTTCGGGTGTTTTTAATAAGTACGTTGGATTTCAGACACAAATTGACAGTCTAAGAGGGCGTGTTCAGTCTGGGAAGTACATTGGATTTCAGACACAAATTGACAGTCAAAGAGGGCGTGTTCAGTCTGGGAAGTACATTGGATTTCAGACACAAATTGACAGTCTTAGAGGGCGTGTTCAGTCTGGGAAGTACATTGGATTTCAGACACAAATTGACAGTCTAAGAGGGCGTGTTCAGTCTGGGAAGTACGTTGGATTTCAGACACAAATTGACAGTCTAAGAGGGCGTGTTCAGTCTGGGAAGTACATTGGATTTCAGACACAAATTGACAGTCTTAGAGGGCGTGTTCAGTCTGGGAAGTACATTGGATTTCAGACACAAATTGACAGTCTTAGAGGGCGTGTTCAGTCTGGGAAGTACATTGGATTTCAGACACAAATTGACATTCTAAGAGGGCGTGTTCAGTCTGGGAAGTACGTTGGATTTCAGACACAAATTGACAGTCTAAGAGGACGTGTTCAGTCTGGGAAGTACATTGGATTTCAGACACAAATTGACAGTCGAAGAGGGCGTGTTCAGTCTGGGAAGTACATTGGATTTCAGACACAAATTGACAGTCTTAGAGGGCGTGTTCAGTCTGGGAAGTACATTGGATTTCAGACACAAATTGACAGTCTAAGAGGGCGTGTTCAGTCTGGGAAGTACGTTGGATTTCAGACACAAATTGACAGTCTAAGAGGGCGTGTTCAGTCTGGGAAGTACATTGGATTTCAGACACAAATTGACAGTCGAAGAGGGCGTGTTCAGTCTGGGAAGTACATTGGATTTCAGACACAAATTGACAGTCCAAGAGGGCGTGTTCAGTCTGGGAAGTACGTTGGATTTCAGACACAAATTGACAGTCTAAGAGGGCGTGTTCAGTCTGGGAAGTACATTGGATTTCAGACACAAATTGACAGTCTAAGAGGGCGTGTTCAGTCTGGGAAGTACGTTGGATTTCAGACACAAATTGACAGTCTAAGAGGGTGTCTTCAGTACGGGAATTACGTTGGATTTCAGACACAAATTGACAGTCTAAGAGGGCGTGTTCAGTCCGGGAAAGAGCCAATCGGGATACATCATGTTGGCAGAGCTGGCGCTCAGGCCTAAGTCACATTTGCTCTATGGCGAGGATACGACGGCCGTACGCCCTTTGAATTGAGAGAAACGTGCGGCGGCCGCAGAGTTTCTGAGGTGGCCTCAGGGTGGCCCTACGCCGTATGGTTATATTTTACAGGCCGTAAGGTCGCCGTGGAATTATAACGCGGAGTTATAACTTTTTTTCATTTCGACGTTCGCCGTGAGAATTTGACAAGCCGAAAAAAAAAACTGATAAAAAAAATTAAAAATTAACCCATTCGTTACCATCCGCACGTTCGCCTTAAGCCCCCCCCCCCTGTAGTGCCCCTGCAGTCCCGCTGCGTGCACCTTGAGGTCTCCTTGCGTCTGCCTTGAAAATTCTATGGCCGCCGCAGGAACGCCCTCAGGTCACCGTGCGACATCAAATCAAAGACCGTACGGCACACCCACGTTTTCGGTCTCCACAATTTATAAATACGCCGTGCGGCTACCCGAAAAATAAAAACATATGTGACTGTTACATTGTGTGACCGTGGAAATACTGCGGCCGCCCTATAATTGCTAGTGGCCGTAGATTTTGGAGACCCCACGGCTGCCGTGGCAAATATGACCTAGGCCTCATCGTTCCCCTCCTTCCATGCTGATTTTTAAAACATGACAACCATTGCTGATGTTCTGAGCTATATGATTTATAAACAGTTGTGTTTAATGCAATGAGTACTCCTTACTCGAGTTCATATTTTTTTGGATAGACAGCAGCACTTACCGGACAGCAGTTCAGCGATGGCGACCGAACGGGAATAAATGCGGCCGTCGATGGGTTGAAAATCTTGTTGAAGCCACGTTGTCATCCAATTCCAGCTGAGAAATTTAGTGCATCGTCTTCGTCACATTAAGAAACCCCAGTATATGGGAAATGAACACATTCCTGTCAACGTATTATGAGATTAAGGATTCGTCACTCCTTCGGTGTCATTTCCCTGGTCTCTGTTTATGCTCCGACTGAGGCGAGTGATCTCACCGTGAAGGATGCATTCTACGCCACACTCGAGTCTGTGGTTGATCAGTGCCCCAGACTAGATACACTTCTAGTCTTGAGGGATTTCAATGCATCGACTGGAACTGATAGGGACGGTTATGAGGTGTGTGTTGGTCCCCATGGGTCAGGAACTATGAACCAGAATGGCACTAAGTTCCTTGACTTTGCAAGAAGTTATGGACTTAGGGTGGCTGGTTCATGGTTTCAGCGCCCACAAGCTCATCGCTGGACTTGGTATTCCAACGCTGGCGGTGTGGCAAAGGAGATTGACCATGTCCTCATTGACGGTCGTTGGAGGATGATCCAGAACTGCAGGGGATACCGGAGTGCTCAGTTCCTCAATACTGACCACAGGCTTGTTGTAGCAACTCTAAAGCTGCACCCTAAATCCTGGAGAATGGTACCATCCCAGCCGAGGCTGGATGTTGCCAAGCTCAGGGATGAGAGAGTAGCTGAGGAGTTTGCGAACAGGCTGAGTGGACACTTGGGGGGTCTGGGTACTTTGGGGGGTCCTGAAGAGTTATGGAGCGCCTTCAAGACCACCGTCCTTGATGTTGCCGGTGGATGCCTTGGAGCTCACCGCAGGGCAAAGAAGAATTTTGTCTCTCAAGGGACACTGGATACCATTGACCAGAGTCGCAGGGCCAGGCTGAATGGCAGAGCTGAGCTGTTCAGGGAGCTGAGGCGTAAAACTGTACGTGCACTGAGGGTGGACAAGGAGGCCTATGTGCGAGGAATCTGTGAGGGGGTAGAGCATCACCTGTGGACAGGTGATTCTCGTCCCGCTTACAGGGGAATTCGCACATTACGTTCATCCAAGCCCATCCCTCGGAGCACTACAGTTCGAGCAGAGAGTGGTAGGCTCTTGACAGAGGAGTCTGAAGTGAAGGCCCGCTGGGCCGGTTACTTTGAGCGGTTGTACCAGGCTGATCCCCCAACTGTCGAGTTGGACGTCAAGGGTGTTACAATCCCTGTTGCTGACCCTCGAATCAACTGTGGTCCACCTACGCTTGTGGAAACATGGGCTGCGGTGAACCGGTTGAAACGGGGCAAAGCTCCAGGGATCTGTGGCATCCATGCCGAACTTCTCAAGGCTGGTGGAAATGCTGCACTCGTGTCGTTGCATGCAGTTTTGTGCTCTGCCTGGAACACAGGCATCATCCCAACTGACTGGAAGAGGGGCCTTGTTGTCCCTCTCTGGAAGGGAAGGGTGATCGCCAAGACTGCAACAACTACCGAGGGGTGACGCTGCTCTCAGTGCCGGGCAAGGTCTTTGCTCGGATAATTCTCGATAGGGTTCGCCACCATCTGCTTGAGCACCAGCGTCCAGAGCAGTCAGGCTTTACACCAAAGAGGTCAACGATTGACCGTATCCTTGCACTTCGTGTCCTCACCGAACGCAGACGAGAGTTTCGGCAGGGGCTGCTTGCAGCCTATTTTGATCTCTGTAAAGCGTTCGATTCAGTGAATCGGGATGTCCTCCGGAGGATTCTTGCTCTTTGTGGGGTGCCACCAAAACTGATCGATCTGATGTCTGAACTCTACTCTGGTACTGAGAGTGCTGTGAAGTGTGGTGGTACCATCTCTGACTTATTTCCAGTTGTTACTGGAGTTCGTCAGGGATGTGTACTTGCCCCCACACTTTTCAGCACTTGTATGGACTGGATTCTTGGGAGGATGTCGGAGAGATCAAGTTGCGGTGCGTCATTTGGGAATGTCAAGATCTCGGACCTTGACTTTGCAGATGATGCAGTCATCTTTGCGGAGACTTTAGACATCCTTTTGGGGGCCCTCGAGGTGCTGAATGAGGAGTCGGAGCCGTTGGGATTACGGGTTTCTTGGGTCAAAACTAAGATCCAGGCTTTCGGTGACATCTTGGATGCTGCTCTCCTGTCTGTGTCTGTTTGTGGTGAGGATGTTGAGGTCGTGGAGAGATTCACTTACCGTGGCAGTGATATTCAAGTCTCTGCTGGCTGCGAGTCAGAGGTCAATAGACGTCTGGGTCGGGCCTGGGGAGTCATGGATTCACTGGATCATGGGGTGTGGCGCTGCCGGTACCTGTGCGGGAGGACGAAAGTCCGAGTCTTCAGGTCCTTGGTACTTCCAGTCTTGCTCTATGGGTGCGAGACTTGGACTCTGACCAAGGATCTGAGACGGAGACTTAATTCCTTTGGTACCAGGTCTCTTCGGAGAATCCTTGGCTATCGCTGGGCGGATTTTGTGTCCAACGAGCGGTTGCTGAGAGAGACTCGGATGAGATTTGTTACCTGCATAGTCCGTGAGCGTCAGTTGCGGCTGTATGGACATGTGGCTCGTTTTCCTGACTCTGATCCTGCTCACCAGATTCTCTCAGCGAGGGAGTCTCATGAGTGGAGGAGGCCAGTGGGCCGACCACGTGCCTCATGGTTGCAGCAGGTTGACAATCATCTCAAGGAGATGGGGATGGGCCTGGCATCTGCCTGGGGGATGGCCAGACGGAGGCCCCTGGAGTACCGGCGGAAAGTGGACGCAGCGACGCGCTGTTCTGGCACATGCTCCCATACCTGACCTCACCTGTCAGCGGTTTCTGAGGAGAAACGTCAAATTTCGCGCAGACGTTAACAGAAATAATCTTTTTCTTCAATAAATCTTTACTTTAAATACGTTTCTTGTAACATTTTTTGTGTCAAATTCACCTTCTGAGCTCGTCAGCATGTGCAGAAGAGGGTTTTACATTGCAGGCGCTGATTTCTCGGAGTGGCATGACGCCTCTCGGCGGTGGCGACGACGGACGTCAGCGAATGACCGATGATGTCATGACGGAATTACGCCTCACAGCGGTGACGTCACACGTCGCCATGCAAACGAATGTAAAAATTAGAAAATCGCCCAAAATTCCCAAACGTGTCCGTCTGGCGCGATCTCACATAGCCCATGCGGTTCATTAGACCACAGAGCACCCGCATGACGAAAGTGGCGACAATCCGTCCGGCAGTTTTGGAGGAGATACGTCAAATTACGCGCATACGTTAACAGAAATAATATATACGGATATATATATATATATATATATATATATATATATATATATATATATATATATATATATATGATAAGATAGATGAACAGGCTGCCCTTTATCGTTCAACTCATCCATTTAAGTCTTAATCTCAGCTTTAGGCATGAAAAGGAAGGGAAATTAAAAAAAATAAAGAAAGAACAAGAAAATGAATAATTATGGCAAGAAGAAGAAGATTAAAATGAAGATTAAAAAGAAGAAGAAGAAGATTCAGAAGAGGAAGAAGAGCCGATTTATAAGAAACACGCGACAAAGATGGTTCTCAGAATTAAATGATTTGTCATAATTAATGAAAACATCAGGGGGCAGAAGAGCACTGATGCAAATGAGAAAAAAAAAAATCAACGATGCACATCGCGCCTCCAGCCAGCAGGGGGAACCGTACGGTCAATAAAACACTTCAACAACATCCGACGATGATTAAAAAAAACAAAAATTGAAAAAAATACAGAAGTACGTGCTGACTCTAACGACACGACTTTTGTGGAATGAAGGAAATAATCGTCTTGTGGACAAGAAGAAAGAAAAAAAAAAAGTCATGTCAGAAGTGGGATTCGAACCCACGCCTCCATATGGAGACCAGAATACCCGACCATGCGTGTACATGGAAAGCTGCGAAGCCTTGAGTCTGGCGCCTTAGACCGCTCGGCCATCCTGACATGTCTATGGCACCCTCACCCTGACTGGTATACAAGGTTAACAAGAAACCAACACATTCTCCCATTAATATCGAAACGAGTACAATGTGGAAAAGCCATCGCACTTGGACGTGAGAAGCCCGAATGAAAGGTGTTTGTTTACTATTATAAAGATGTTTGTACGAAGCGTGGTGAAAGTACCACAGAGCATCGTGACATTTACCCGCACGGAGCTGCTGCCAACGAAAGCCGCGCATTCCTCACACTGCTCGCCATTGTGACCTCATGAACAAACGGCTCGTTGGTTCATTGAGGTTTTATATTAATTGTGACGTTTGTTGGCACGTGGATCATTGAACGAGTTCGACCGATTATCTCGCTCTTCACAAACTTCCCAAAGCCCCCATCCTCATGTAATTGGCTCTGAAATCGTTTTTCAAAAGGCGTTTTGTTGTTGCTCATTTAAGATTTATTTGCCTTCATTCTTCTCGATTCGTCTTCATTTCGCTATTTAAATGTTTCCCTCGTTAATTCACGTGGATTTCATATTTCTTGACGTGACTCTATTCGGTATTTGCTCGTTTGCGCGGAGCGTCATCTTTGGGGCGGTGTATAAATCAAAAGGAGCCGACGACGCGCGTTTGTGAAAATAAATTTAGTGACGTAATGTTTTTAAAATTGATTCAGTGAAATTGAACGAAACATTTAACCCGCGAGTTGAACTGTTTTAGTGTAATATCAATGCCGGTGCGTTTTCGCGGTGTTATGACGTCATACATAATGAAGGAACTTAAAAAAAAAAGAACCTAAATTCTCGAATAAATCATTTGGTGAATTGACGAATTGTTCGAACACAAAGAGAAAAATGTGAAAAAAGGGGGCTGCGGTGGTCGTGACGTCACGTTGGATTTCGGGAAGCACGCGAGAAATAAATAAAGTGAGGGGGGAAATTAATAATTAAACGTTGAGCAAGACGAGAAGCCTCCGGACGTGATAATTATCCTCCATGAGCACCGCGGCCGGGGCACGATGAACGTCAAGGGTCTGTTTCAGGATTTCAACCCGAGGTGGGTGTGTAAATAGGAGAGCGCTGTGTTTGTGTGGGACTCGTGGACCGCGATGTGATGAGGGAGGCGGCGGCGGCTCGCTCTGCTTCACCTGTGTGCACCTTGGATGATGATGATGATGATGATGATGATGATGATGTTGATCTTTCACGATGTTCTCCCCGAAATGGATCGTTTTGCTCGTTTTGACGTCTCACCGAGAATCGTCCAGTTTTTTGGGGGGGATATTTTATATATTTAATGTAAACATCTCCTTGTTGGACCTTCAAATGGCAAAGAGCATCTCCTGGTGGGAGTGCTTGGTGTGCTTGTTCTCCTCCAGGTGAAGCTCGAGTCTCAAAGTCTCCACAAGGTCATTTGATCTTCAAACTGGTCTGGTTTATGCACGTTCGGCATGATGGAATTCATCAAAAACGTGTGTGTGTGTGTGTGTGTGTGTGTGTGTGTGTGTGTGTGTGTGTGTGTGTGTGTGTGTGTGTGTGTGTGTGTGTGTGTGTGTGTGTGTGTGTGTGTGTGTGTGTGTGTGTGTGTGTGTGTGTGTGTGCTAGATAGCTTCTGCAATCCTCCTGACAGTTGTTGTTGTTGTTGTCTGTCAGCACCACAGTCTCCAAACAGTAAAGGTAGGTTGGTGTTCCACACGACCTCACAACCTTCCCTTTCAATGTCTTTGTCGGCCATACCCGCCCGGTCACTGTCTCCCCCCCTCCCCCCCCCCCCACAGATACTCATACCTATTTCCCTTCCTGATCTCCTTCCCCCTCTCACCTGGTATTCATTTATTTTTCTCTGCCACAAGACCCACATCACCTCGGTCTTCTCCATGCTCATCTTCAGTTGGTGCTTCCCAAATTCCTCCTTCCACTGCCCTAGTACTTCCTGCATCTCCCGCCCACTCTCCATCACAACAGCCGCAGCATCCTCCCCGAACTACTCCTCATGTTTCCCTTCCTGCTTATCAGCTCCATCACCATGAACATGAAGTTGGCTGAGAGAGCTTCCCTGCCTCAAATCGATGCTCACGTTGAACTCCTCAGACATCCCGGGACCAACCAAAACTGTTCCCTTCGTTCCCTCGTACATCTCTTCCATCAACCTAACTTCTGCTTCCGGCAGTCCCATCCATCTCGGTGTCGCCATCACCACCTCTCCTGGGACAGTGTCGTAGGCCTTCTCCGGGTCCACAAATCCGAATGCCAACTCACCTTTACACCTCCAACCTCTTTTCCACCGGCTATCGGTGCAAACATCCCATCCGTCGTCCCCCTCCCCTTTCTCAACCCCTGCTTCTCTTCTCCGATCTCCACACTCTTCCTTATCCTCCCTCCCGTCCAGAATCCTCTCGAGAACCTTCATGACGTGACTTGTGAGCGCAATGCCCCCGTACTTCCCCAGATCTTGAACATTGTGCTTCCCCTTCAACATCCGCATAATTAACCCTGTCCTCCAAAGTCCTTGTGCAAATTTGAACTTTTATAACTTTTGATGGGTACATTATAGAAACAAACTGTAAATGGTGCATGAAAGCTTGCGTGACACACGATTCAAGACCTCAGCACAATGTAAGAGTGTGGTCTAGTCGTCTTTAATTCCAGTTTGAAACTCAAACAAACCCTGGCTGGATGAATAATGTGAGCAAGGCCCATCAAGCTTCAAGAACTCGGCCTGTTCAAGTACTTTGCTCAGTGCAGCTCATGTCCTGAAACTCGAGTTACAAGATCTGCTCTGCAACAACCCCTCTGTGTTGCTGAAGAGGATCTCGCACAGGTGGGTCATTCAGTCCCTCTGGTGGACTCTTCCATTCCACTTCGTGTTGGAGCCATGGGAGAATGGACTGGTCCAAGTTGAGGGGAACAGGACTGGTGCTATAATTGACTCGATGTAACAGTCCAAACTGCACTGTCACATGCTTCCCTGCTTGAGAGTTGATGTCCCAGTAACCATCCACATGAAACGCTTATTGTTTCCTTAACAACTGCATCATTAATAAGTTTGGTTGAGCTATGGTGGCTAAGACATTTGGATCGACACCAGTCGTAGCATCCATCCATTGGGACCATACTCTGTGCAGAGCGTTGGTGCTGCATCAGCAGGCTCCTTGGCTATTTGGCACAATCCTGGACGGGTCACCACTCCGACACAGGATACCAGCAAGCTGGCACTTATTTTGCTGACCTCGGAAGGATGACGGGCAAAGTCAACCCCACCTGGTATTAATTGAACAGCCGAGTGGGATTTCAACTCCAGATCCTGGGATCCCAAGCCCACCACCCTAACCATCAAGCCAACACCAGGCATGTCGTAGCATTGGCTTCAAGTGCAGTTGTTGGCAAATGGTGGGGGTTAGGATGGTGCACCACATTTCACGGAGACGACCTTCTCAGTCCATCACACGTGCGGTCATATTCCACAAGTCGTGTATGCTCATCTTCAGGGACAACACGAACGTCGTCCACTTTCGATTCTTTGACTGGGGGGGGCTCGTGGGGGGGGAGGGTTCAGACACGCTCGGATCAGTACCTTCAGGGGCAGGAACACCTGTTGCTTCCGCTGCACTTCCTTTCCCATGAAGTTTCATAATCTCCCTCAGGTTGTGCAGGAGGCCTCTTCTCACTGGACGCTTCCGCAGAATTCAGGACATGTACGTCATCCACACAGAATTCGATATTGGTATCTGACTCGTCAGCAGTTCAGCCATCACCAGCTGCCGCTTCAGGTTCAGCCACACCAGGGAGCATACTGTTTGGTTCCATGCCTTCAACAAGGCTTTTGACATCAAGCAATTCCCTTCTGTTAACTGTCTTTTGGGGTTGCCCTCCATTTACAGGCTTAATGACACACGTGTGACCACCAGTATTAAGGCGCTTGACTACTTCGTGCGGTGTAGAATCCCAGGCATCTTGTATCTTCCTTCGACCCCTCGTATTCCTATTCCTATTCCTGAGGAATACTCGTGCACCTATTGGCAGGTCTACATCCTTGCATGCTTAGCCCTGTGGTTATGAAGTCTTTCTTCATATAAATTTTCTCTGTGTTCTTGAATGCCATCTCAAAGGCATGATTGAGCCTTGTGTGATGCTCGACGATCCAATCCTACTCGGCCTTCCCCTTCAGAACAGGGTCTCTCTCAAAGAAGAGGTAGTGCAGGGAATGTCCTGTGGAGGAATGAGGGGTACTGTTGTTTGCGTACACTAACTCTGATTAGTACTCGGGCCACTTTTGTTTCTTTTTGGGAGGAAGGATGCAATTAAACCACTCGCACTGCCCATTACTCTCTGGGTGATGGGGAAGGGGGGTGCGGTGGGTGGTGCAGCTCTTGGTAGTTGGGCTGGGGTATGTTCGGTCCTCCAGTAAAAGTGAAGTCCACTGATGTCTTTAGCAGCAAACTGAAGTTGTTTGAAGTTTTTTCTTTGCAATAGACGGCAAAGAAGAAATCGTTTTTTGGTTCTGTCCTTGTGGATCTAGTGTGGATTTCATTAATCAAGACCTCTGTGATGCTTTGACAAATTATTGCGTGGACTTCAGGGGGAATTGGAGTGTCGACTCGATCCTATGTTCGAAGTTCAGCCACATGATCAGCTGATATCCGATCCAATCTGCCAGAGGTAGGTTCTCCTCCATGTTCAGTCTTCCCATTGTTCTTATCCGACCTGTACCTTATCATGAACTTTCACTGAGAGTTCTACTGCCCATATTGTTTCCGTGGCTCCAAGCTCAACCACATGCTGTAGGCAACTGAGAGGGTTATTGTCCGTGAATTCCTCAAACTCTGCCCCAATCGTTATGTCACTGAATTTTTGTGGGATCACCCATCTTAAAGCTAGCAGTTTGAGTTTCATGCTTGAATAATTCTCCATATTCCACTTGTTAGGCTTAAGACTCCGGCTTGGCATAAGCAATGACCACCTTCCTCTGCCCTTGTGACCAATCAAGGGCTCTGAGTGCAGCACAGCTCTGAGGCCGTGGAAACTGGCATCCGTCTCCAGTATGAAATGGAGGTTGAAGTCCGGGTAACCTAAGATGGGTGGTGAAATTGGCTTCAGTTTGAGGTTGCGAAAGGAGTCTTCATTATGCTTGTGTCCAACTTTCTTTGATATTTCGTGACATATTCTTTGATATTCTTGCCTACTATACTTCTTCCCAGCTCCTTTGGCCTTTCCTGGCTTCTGTAGTAGTGGTGAGGAAAAACTCACGAACAAACCTCGGCCGTTGAATCATGTGAGCAAGGCCCGTCGAGCTTCAAGAATTAGACCTGGTCAAGTACTTTGCACAGCGCAGCTCATGTCCTGCAACTCGAGTTACAAGATATGCTCTATAACAACCCCTCTGTGATTGCTGAAGAGTATCTCACACAGGTGGGTTACTCGTTCTTTCTTGTGGACTCCTCCATTCCACTTTGTCGGGGGTGGGGGAAGGACTGGTCAAATTTGAGGGGAACACAACTGGTGCTCTAATTGACTCAATGTAGCAGTCCAAACTGCACTATCACAAAATTCATCATCTTCACTCGACATAATTCAAATTTTTAAGCTTCAACATAACCACAATCTTTCGTAATACATTGTTTGATCTGATTTTCCAACTTGTTGAGAACCTTCTCCAATTGCTGCTGAGTGATTTCATTACCCCCCCCCCCCCCTGCCACTGAAGGTGGAAGGAGATTGTTTTCACTCCTGTCTGTCTGTCTTTGTTATTTGTGAAAATCGAAGATTTTTCAAGTATGTTGGTTGGTCTTGTGCATTATCCTGTATGTCTGTCTGTCTGTTTGTTTGTTTGTCAATTGCCTACAGGTCGCAATTTTAAACCGATCTTCACGAAACTTCACCACGTGGTAGAGTTTGTCATGAGCAAGAAGCTGATTGTTTTCGAGGACAAAAGGTCAACACAGGCCGGATTTCTAAAATTGTCAATTTTCATCCGATTGACTTGAATTTTAAAGGGGAGTTCCATATTTGGTCATTTAATTCAATCACCAATTATTTTTGAGCTCAAATTTGTTTTATGGATTTCACATTTATCGTGCTATGCACATCTTTCTTTCTTTGTTTGTGCACAGGATATCTCAAAGTTGTAGACTGATTCGAATGAAACTTGTTGGATGGGTTGGGTGTGTGATGACAAGGACATATTGATGAGATTTTGGTGAGGATCCACTTCTGGATACAATTAAAAAAAAAAAATTGTTTTTCAAGTGATTCTTCACCATTTGAGATATGGGGACAAAAAACGATATTTTTCACGATATCTCAAAAAAAATTATTGGGCCTGATTATGTTCTTCCGGATCAGGAATTGCGTGGCGGACATATGCGCTCTATCGAGTGCCCTTCTGGTTAATATTGTAATTGTATTTGTGATCGTAACCTAAGTTCTTCCAAAGAATGTGGTTTTGAGGAGTAAAAACTTTGATTTGGCGGTTTGATGACTTTGGATGATGTTTTATGTAGTCCAATGCAGACACGTCCAGTAAACGAGGTATCCAAGCAATTAGTCCATATTTACCAATATACTTTTCTGGGAAGACGTCATTGAAGAACCGTGGCAGGGAGCATGGTCTTGCTGGTACAAGGTAATATGTGAAAGATTTCGTCTTATTTTGTGAACCAAATGCGGTAATTGTGGTGGTTAACTTCACCACTGATGTAGAAGCTTCCTCGTCAGAAAATGTCAACTCGTCAAGAAACCCGGGGGGTTGTGGATTGAACAACAGCAATTGCAAAACTTGATGAATTTTGATTTCATATATACCATTTATAGTTTATCTCTATCATGTGTGGACATCAAAAGTTATAAAAGTGTGCGTACGTGCGCTCGCTCTTATCGAAAGGTGACATCGGGTTTAAAGAAAAATAAAAAGTTGCACAAACTGACTGTTAGGTCAGTGAAGCCCCTGTCACACCTTGACTATTTAACCAGCGTATGGCAACGTATCAAAATTGATCTAAAACGCTGGCGTATGCTGAACTATTGATGTTTTTTTTTCAGTTTTGGGCGTAAATTAACGAGTTGGACGTATGCGTAACGTACACAGAACATTTCGATAACTTGTACCAACGAATGCTTAGCGTGTTGTCGGCGTTCACAACTTATGCCCAACGATAGTCTAACTTATGCATAGCGTGGCAGAGTATCGCCGACGATCACGTGGCATAGCCTATTAAAAGGCTGCCGCTCGACGATTCAAATCATAACCGCACTAGAAATCGAAGTGTCAACATCACCGTCATGCCAAAGAAAAGAAGAAAAAAAAAACCATGGAGTCTGGAACACTGACGGGTTCCTCCTGTGAAGCCAATTTTGAGGTCATCTCTTCGAGCATGACCTCATAATATTGGTGTTGAGAGGAGAGGTGACGGTCCGTCCGTCCATCCGTTCACAATGAAGTTGAAGCGGGAGATCTGGTCATTAGTGATCCTGATAGAGGTCGATGAGACGTGCACGATGGTATGACTTTCAAGGTCACGAGGCCTTTGAAGTTGCGAAAATGACGATTTTCAAATTCTATCTCCTCCACCATTTCTCAAGCGATCTTGAATTTGATTGTGGCATATGAATCTATGGGACAATATCTAAATTCGGTCAGGCCGGATTTTCGATATTCGCTTTCGTTTTCGTGTCACGTGACTTCAAAGTTGGCCAAAAATGCGAAAATGACGATTTTCAAAATCTATCTCCTCCTACATTTCTCAAGCGATCTTGAATTTGATTGTGGCATATGAATCTATGGGACAATATCTAAATTTTCTCAGGCCGGATTTTCGATATTCGCTTTCGTTTTCGCGTCACGTGACTTCAAAGTTTGCAAAAACTGCCCTACCTTCAGGAGGCTTGTATATTTTCTCACAGAGATGACCGTCACTCCCGCACGGGGGTAATTTTTATATACCAATTCCCCTAAACGCTGCCAATACGGTAGCTGTAAGTTAGAAACGCGTTCAGTAAGTTCTGTGGACGTCCGGAAGACGTCAATATGCATTGGAGATACATTACACATAGGTTCAAAGCACGTTACTCATAGGTTAGAAATAAGTTTCGGGTACGCTTGACATTACCTCGACTTATGAGTAACTTACAAGTAACGTGTGTCAACGATCGCATAACGTGCCAACAACTTATGGCCAGCGTATGCGGAACGTGTGAGTCATACGCTGGCATACGACGAAAATTTTGAGCATGCTTAAAATTTGTCGACGAGCTCTGCGTACTACGACGTATGCCAGCGTACTTCAGCGTGCTCTTAACGTATACAAAACTTACCCATAACGTATTCGACGTGTGCCAGCGTATTCGCCAAATTTTTCATACGCTGGCTAAAACGTCAAGGTGTGACAGCCCCTCGAGTTAGGTACAACAAGAAATGGAAAGAATAAACAGGAGGGGGGGAGAGGAAGAAACAGTAACCTGTGAATAAACAGGTTAGGTTTTGTGGGGTGAATGGGGGTGACGTGAGATAGTTGTGTCCAGCTTTAAGACCTGGAGAGAAGTGGGATTTAACAGCCTTGGGAAGGCAGTTACATAAATTAGAGAAAAGTGGAGGGGTGCAGTTAAGCCTGGATTTTTGGTGTTACTGGAAGAATGTATGCATCCCGGAGGAGCAGGGAAGGGTCTGAATGCTGAGGCGGCACAGGGAGGTCGAAAAGAGTCCACCGACGAGCCTTGTGCTTTGGCCTCATTGCAAGAGATACAATTTCACAAGTTTTTGGCGTCTGACCCCGCCAAGCACTGTGTGAGTGGTATCCGCAATCCCATTCGCATCCGGCTGTACCTCATCCTCATGCCCATGACCGAAACAAAAGACGTCACACGAGTGGACTGTCTTCATGCGTAGGTCATTTTGACACTTGGACGCACAAATTCCCACATTTGTGCAATAAAAAATTTTTTGAATCACTTTTCATTTTACAGACGGATGTCAATTGCATGTATCTAGCAAAGTCGTATCATAGAGTAAGGTAGTGTTCCGTATGTAGCGACGGTACCGGAAAAGAAAAATGCCCACCCCATCAAATGTGTACAAACTGATTCACTAAAAAGCCACTATAGAGTGAAGTCATAAGCTTTTAAAAGTCATACCTTTTATTCTCGATCGTTTTCAGAACTAACAAGACTGATAGACGTCTGAATACATCGCCGAATTGAACGACGACTCTCAATTTCGGCAGACAGCCTCACACAATGATGGCCGAAGCGATTACAATAATCCAAACGGGAGGAAGCGACATATCTTGGATATTGTACCCATACCATAACACAAAAAAAAATTCAAAAATTTGATGAAATAAAAACAACTTCCTGCCACAAAATGTCTGCGGTGGATTGCAAGTCAATTCAAAATGCATAATTGATGAAGGAAAATGGCACAGAATAAACAGAAATATAAAAAAGGACGGACGCAGCCTCTCGTGCCAAGTATAGGGATGACAGAGAGAAACACAGCTTCCCGGCTAGCCTCCCTCCCATGCTCGTCATGACGTTGACCCCGAGAAAAGCAGAAGGCTGCAGCACGTGTGTGGTTTAACACAATACTTCTTTTGTAACATACTTCCCATATTTTAGATATTACTCACCCTGCATGTTCAGTACAATGTAATGGTGATGCAACAGCATATCGGATGCCTCTACATCGACCTGCAGTGTCATCGGTATCACTCGTATTATTTCTTGCACATGACAATTCAACCACAATTTACCACGTGAAACTATTTACACAACCATCCACAATTTATTCTCTCTCCACCTCTCCTCTCCCTCTGCCTCAAAACAAAGTCAGAAAAAAAAAAACATGAAAAAAAAAAGAAACGCCATGTCTGGAGGGAATTCTAAGAAAAACACCCAAATAAGGAATTGGGGCTACCATGTTTTTTTTGGTTGTTTTTTTCTGGTGCCATCCATACATATCTTTTCAAAATGATTGAACATTCTCCCAGCATTTTGAGTACTTTAAAACAGAAGCAATCGGTATTCTTGGGAGCGTTACCTGAACTCTGTCCTGCAGCTTCTGAGACTTAACATACGTCTGTGGTTTCATTCCTTCACCACAATTGATAACACCACCACCAAGTCCTTGGTCATCTTTTTTTCCCAGTGACAGGTTTACTGCAACCACATTCCTCTCCACATATTTGGAAAGCATCCTGGTCTGATTTATGATTCTCATATGATATTTAGAATTATCCAAATACATTGCTTTGTCAGACTCCCCCCCCCCCAAAAAAATATTTTACTTTTCAGTTCCTTTTATTTATTTTTGTGAAAATTTTTGGTTATTATAGTTATTGGTCAAACGAAGGTCTAGTTGATGAAATTTATTATCGTGGACCAGACCTTTGTTCAATGTTGCCCAATGTGGAGTTCAAAAATGAAAAAAATACGACTTCCCTTAAAAGGAAGTTCAACGAAGGAGGTATTGCCAACCTATGGTTGTTTGTCTGTACATCTATATTAAACGTTAAGCAGCACATACCATTCAAAAAATCTTTGGTGTGACTCGGCCGGGCTTTGAACCGCTGACCTCCCAGACTCAGAGGAGACATTTGAACCATTATAACACCAAGTATGTTGCACCATGGAGATTGGTGTGTACCTTACTCATGACAGTGTCTCCTGAAGCATTCTCTTGGCAAGGCATGTGCTGGGTGGTCTGCCATTGCTTTCTCAGCAGTCAGAGCTGGAATTTGTTCAGGGTGCCAGTGATAACTCACCTACTCTTCTCGAGACACCTGTGGGATCTTTAACATCCACTGACGACTGGTGTTGTCAGATGGGCCAAGCTTAACATCCTACCGATGTACGGTGCGCACACGTTCTCACCCTCGCATGCCTCGCCCTGCCCGCAAAACACCAGGACGACAGTTTATCACAAGGTTAGAATTCAAACCCAAGCGAGACGCCTCAAGGCGAGTGCGCATACCTCTAGGCTATCCTACCAGCCCAGTTTGCCAAGTTGATATTTCAAAACAATGTTTTGGAATTTCAGAGATTGTTTTGGTTGGATGCCAGTGCTTTCCACTCTGAATCCCAAAACTGATGCTGCACCTTCCTCCCGTTGGATTATAGTATTTATTGCTCCCTTGTGAAAGTATTTCATTCAAACTATTCTCTTTCATGTTGGAGAAGACTTAGCAGCTTATGAAGTAAAATGGCTTGTGCCACACTATGCAAACCGAAGTTCACCTTACTAGAATCCAATCTGACTCGCATGAACAAGAGGACCTGCATCAGCTTCAACAGTTTTGTGCAGAACTACCAGTAATACCAAAGTTGTAAGCACAATTTAGCCTTTGATGTACTGGGATAGATAGCCAGGTTTACTTCAGAGGGCTTGTTTTGAACATTATTTTGTGGGCCCACCCGTCTTGTTGAATGTTTGTTACCCCATGCACGTGAAGCGAAAACCGGGGTTAAGCAATTGGTTCACTTCTCTCCGTCTGGCTGTCGACAAACGGCAGTTTATGATCGAGGAACAACTGGATTTCAATTGAATGTTGCATTTTGAAAATGAACGGGGAGTTTAACAGTACTTTACTTTTACATCTGAATTTGGCCTGATGGTGCATACATGTGTAGAGAGGAGTGAGAACTTTTTATTTTTACTCTGTCTGACAGTCAAACAAAATTGAAAGTCATTCCAAGCAGGAAACTTACTGTTTTTAGTGACATCATAAACAGGCACAAATAACTAATGTAACGTGATAAATAAGGTGGTGTAAAAGACTCTGCATCACCGGTGGTAAACATGGAATTTTTTTGTTTGTTTTTTTAATACGATCTTTAAAATCTTAATTTTATTTTAAATTAATTATATACTTGAACATTGTAGAACACAAATGGCCTTTTCTTAAACCTTCCGTTTAGCAGTATTTTACAAAATATGGCATTTTACATCGCGACCAATCAAATTTGCTGCTCGTAGACTTCGCCCATGTCGTTGTTTTTCAAGACTGCGTGGGCTGCGGTAATCTATGAAGGCTGAACGGTTTACGTTTTGTGTCCCACTGATAGGCCGGATCTGCATCCAGACCTGAACAAAAATCTCATCGGCTTGTTCTTGTCACCTCCCCAAATGATGTAGCCAAATTTTGTCATCATCCGTGCACAATTTTTTTGAGTTATCGTGCTATTTATCATTTTTGGCCGCATCTCTAGGTGGTGAAGAATCGGTATCCAAATCCACTATATCTTGGATCTTTAACCTCCACTAAATCAGTATCCAGGTCTTTAAAAAAAATCTAGAATCTAGATCTTCACCAAAATCAAATCAATTCGTCCTTCGCACGCACTAAACCTGTCCACCAAGTTTCGTCCAAGTCCATCAAAAGCTTTTTGAGATATCCTGCTCACAGACAGACGGGTAAAAACAACCTCTGTCCACCTTCTGTGGCGAAGGTAAAAAGCTGCTTCAAATGGAGCTGCTTATAATGCCAAGAATACACCAAAACAACTTGCCTTCTCTTCCTGGAAGGCAATCACAGATCACTGTAGCATACCGGACTTTCAAAATGGTGTGTGTGTGTGTGTGTGTGTGTGTGTGTGTGTGTGTGTGTGTGTGTGTGTGTGTGTGTGTGTGTGTGTGTGTGTGTGTGTGTGTGTGTGTGTGTGTGTGTGTGTGTGTGTTTTTTGTTTTTTTTTCAACGACTCGCTTCTGCTTGCACAGGCACTTTTAACCTGCTGTCGCTCGTGTGAAATCCAAGTCAAATAGTCTTTTTAACATGATTTTTGGCATTTAAATGGAGTGGCGATTTCTGAATGGTTCACCAGAATTGTTCTGTTCCTGGATGCAAATCGGACTCACAGACATATAGGATATATGAGAAATATTGGTAGATGAGAGGGGTCGAGTTCCAACCATTTCTTCATGATACAAGCGACACACACACACACACACACACACACACACACACACACACACACACACACACACACACACACACACACACACACACACACACACACACACACACACACACACACACTTTTGGCAATCATGCAAACCTTTTGTTTAATTTATCCTGCAGTCCCCAGAACCAAATAAACAATTAGTGGGGCAAGTTAGCTAAATATAGCATAACAATTGTGCATTTTGTGAGGAAAGCACCAAATTTGGCACACCAGAAGCCTATCATATTATGAACAGGTTGAATATTGGGCCATCTCAAATTCAGCCGCTGATGGCTGTGGCAGCCATTTTCCACTGCCATCAAAAATTTTGAGATGGCCCAATATCCAAATCTGTTCATAATATGATAGGCTTCTGGTGTGCCAAATTTGGTGCTTTCCTCACAAAATGCACAATTGTTATGCTAAGTTGCCCCACTAAATACACTGTATTTATTACAACCCTCACAGTTCCCTCCCCCCCCCAAGCCTCAAATAACATGATTAATCGTAAATATCATCATTTTAAAAGTTGCATAAGCCGCCGGTGTTCAGAAGTACCCAAACCAGATACGGTGTCTGGTACATCTCGCTCCCACATAAATAATAGTTGGCACAAGGTTTGTGTAGTTTCACATTGCAAAGATGTCCTTTGTCGACGAATTGGCACAGACCAAAGACGGCTGCAGACCCTTGATGATCTGGAACGGGAGCTGATTCGTGCATGGAATGCCATTCCCCAGGCTAAGATTTGAGTGATCATGCAGTCAAAGCAACGACTGCAATGCAGCGATCAATGCTGGAGGTGGACATACACAGTATTGAGATGTTACTTCCACATTGGATCCCCATGTGAAAGCGTGCTCATGATGTCACAAATTTATTTTTAATTTTAAATAGTTCCTGGCTCCCTCCAGAGCTGTTTTGTGTATTGCAGACAGCTTAATGTGTGGCAGGCTGTTCCTGTTAGTCAGGATGCATGCAGCAATGGCTGGTGTGGCACTTGCTTCTTGGTACTCACTGCAGTTCCATCTCGTATATGATGTCGTGCCTGGTCTGAATGTCAACTAATTGTGTCAGCTGTCACACTGGCCAACTGATTCTTGTGCTCCGAGTTGGGTCACGGGCCTGTTGCCCGTCAAACTGCCGAGTTTCCATGCCAGTCTGGAGACTTGCTGATCAGTGCCATGTGCCCGATTATCCAAAGTAGCAACCTAAGCAGTAGTTGCTCGGACTCGGGCACGTTTTGTGCTGGGCACTAATTGTCTGAACCCAATCGGTTCTTTAGTGGATGATTTAATAGCTAAACCGCTTGCGATCAGAGCACTCGAATCGCTCAGAGAACAGGTGAATTTATACAAGTGTTTTAGACTCGCAGCTTTCTCCACACAATGATACATAATCCTATATAACAATTCAATCGCATCACATTTGTTATAAACAGGCACTAAGGGAAATAACTATCACGAAACGATGCAAAAGTACCCCCATTAGACATTCCCACAACAATATTATAGACTGCTCTTACCGTCACTGCTTCAAGGTTGCAGCTCCCAGCCATCTCGCATCATCCCCCATTTTTAAACTGTGTTGCATCCGTATGTCCATCCATCCATCTGTTTAAAAAAAAAAAGCATTGAAGAACAATAACCTTTCTAACCCTGTGTAGGGATAACCATTCGCATGTTGGCGTTTGCAGTTTTCAGACACGGGCACTTTTTTTATTTTATTTTTCAATTTCAAATCATGTGCTCCAATTCTAACCTTTTATTACAGGTCATGTTTGTATGTCTGTTTGTTCCTTTCTGTCCTTTTGTCTTTGGTGAAACCCAATCATCCTCTTTTGTTTTGCTTCTCCATAATCCTTCACTTTGGAGAAAGAATTTTTGAAAAAAAAAAAAAGGCTGCACTTAATAGCCTTGTCCTCTGCATTTTAATCGACATACGACATGAGATGTCAATTCAGCATCTAAGCTTGAAGGAAATTTGGATGATTATTTACTGGCAGGATAGGTCGGTGGTATATGCACTCGCCTCTGATCCGTCTGTAAACCTTGGGATTGAACCTCATCCCAGTTATAAACTGCCACCCTTGTGTTTCGCAAGCAGAGTAAGGCATCCATCATGTGTGTGCCGTCCCTCAGGGAGATGTAAAGCCGGGTGTCCCGTCTGCCAACATTACTTCGTGGACGTTACATCCCACAGTGTCCTTCGTGAAGAGGAGGCGAGCTATCGCCGACACCGTGAACAAATTACCAATTCTTGCGGGAACCTCGTTGAATGTCAGGCCAGTTAGTGAAAGGCCAAATGTTCCCCTGGCCGACCCCACAAGAACCTGGGAATCATTGTGTCTGTTAAAGAAAAATATGATCTGATCATCATGTCAAATGGCTTTGAGCACGAAGGCTTGAGAAAAAACCATTTCACTTTCTTCTTTCCTTGTGCTGTTGGCAGTAAGTTTGTGGTGTATGCCTGCTTGCTCCTCTTCTCGCTACTCCTGGCTCTGCGGTTGGACAAATTGATACTGTGCTCACCCTGGGCGGTCTTCACGCCATTGTGGCTTTGGAAGGCTGTTGTTCTGGCCGGGGCTGGTGGTGGCGTTGCTGCCTGGCTGCGAAATCCACAATGCAGGTGAACATGTCGTGGCTCGACTTTCCTGGGTCGTGATTGCAATGTGGAGACTGTTGGTGGGAATGCTGACTAACCTCTGAACTGTCAATGTGTCGTTTTAAACTTCGACAAATATATGTGAATATATATATATATATATATATATATATATATATATATATATATATATATATATACACACACACACATGTCTGATGCGGTACAAGTTGAGAGCAATGTATTGTCAGTAATTTGTCTTTGAAAGGACATGCTGACATAGTTATATTGTCTGTTTCCAGTTGCTTGTGCATGCTTACAAAAAAATTCGGTATCGTTCGTAAAGAGTTGGCCTTTGGACAAGTTCTCGAAAGATAGTCATGTCTAATGAGGCCCACCTTCCTTTAATGCGTCTGTAAACTCTTGTGGGCCCACACATCCTGCAGTAGTCCACACATTTCCATGTACGGTGAGTCACCTGCTGGTGACAATCAAAACTACCACAACGATGAATCGCCACCACGACCAGAAATCTTTTTGCTCTTCTCGTTTCCCGGTGGTGCTGTTTGTCACGCAAATGTACAGGACATCAAGTAAAAGTAGTGCAACAAGAAAGTTGCAGCAATTTTATTCTCATCAATTTTATCACAAACTTTTTTTTTTTTTTTGTACATTGCCAGATCAAAAACAAAGTAAAACTCATTATCGATTTAAGAATCACCCCCGCCCCCCGAATTGCATGCTCAATAATCCGTGTCGTTTTTGCTCATCACGTGAATGGATGAGGGCAATTCCGCAGTTAGTAACGTTACATTTTAGGGACATTCTCATTATTTAGATAAGAGTCCTTTCTCTATCTGTGGATGTAAAGTCTCATTAATGTCACCAGAGATCAGTCTAGACGTAGAACAGAGCAAAGAATGAAATCATTTCATGAAACATTCTAGAAGAAAGAACTGCTTTTAATGCCGGTTAGTAACGTCCTTTTTTTGTAACGTTACTAACCGGCATTAAAAGCAGTTCTTTCTTCTAGAATGTTTCATGAAATGATTTCATTCTTTGCTCTGTTCTACGTCTAGACTAGGTTGATCTCTGGTGACATTAATGAGACTTTACATCCACAGATAGAGAAAGGACTCTTATCTAAATAATGAGAATGTCCCTAAAATGTAACGTTACTAACTGCGGAATTGCCCATGAACATCAGATCTAACTAAAAAGTCGAGGCTGCAGCTGACCATAGAGCACCACCTCTCCATCCTGTAACGATTTAGACTTCTTTAAAACCATCTTGGAAAATATCTTGTATAAAGTCTCCATTTTGCGTGCATAATATGTAGATGGCTTGCTCTCAACGCTGATGGCCAATCGCAAGATGACATGGACCTCCATTGTGCCGCCGGAGGTTTTTTTATTTTTTTGTATACCTTGTCGAGGCTCGTATGAGAGCTAACACACAACACACGTCAAGGGGGGCATGAGACAGGAGGGGAGGGAGTGGGAAGGACAAAACAGTGGGGGACAGAGACATTAGGAGATCTGTGGAAGGGAGAGGGATGGGATGGGGAACATGGGGAATAGAAGATGGACATTACAGGGACTTTCAGGAAGGAAGGCAGGGAATTTGAAGGAGGTGGGCTTGGGTGGATTATCGGGGGTAGAAAAGATCGAGGATTTGGATGGGCGGTGATGATAGGTGGTGGTGAACAGCTGTTTTGAAGGCCTGGAGGGAAGAATGGGAATGAATAGAGTGAGGGAGTTTATTCCAAAGGTGGAAAAAAAGAGGAATGAAAGAGTGAAGGTGAGCAGTGATTCGTGATTTTGGTAGTTTTACCAGAAGGGGGTTGTTGGCGGACCTTGAGCGCCCTGCGGAAATGTGGTGGGGACAAATCGCAGATAGAGCGGGGGGGGGCGAGGCTGGAGAGGAGACGGTAGAAGACAAAGACCACCGACCAACCTGCGGTGATGAAGTGAGAGGCCCAAAGACTCAGCCTCATTGCGGGAGATGCCAATGATCCGAAATGCCTTGGTTTCTACAGCGTGAAGCAGAGAAAGGTGGGAGGCAGGAGCACCAGCCCAGAGGGGAGAGCAGTACTCCATCAGGCTGCGGACAAAACTTTGTAAGTGGTCAGGAGCTCAGGTGGGCCGAGGAAGGACTTTGCACGATGGAGGATTCCCAGTCGGAGACTGGCTTTGCAGGTGAGGTTTGAAATGTGGCTTTCCCAGGAAAGGTCATGGCTGATAGTGAGACCCAGAAGCTTGAAAGAACGGACTTCTTCCAGAGGATTGTTGAGAAAGTGCATGGGGGGCGGGGGGGGTTCTAAACGGTCCTTTCGACGAGACGTAGTGAGAGTGTGAGATTTGTCCGGATTGAAAGACGTGTTCCACGTGTTGGACCAGTTTGTGATTTTATCCAGATCAGCAGTGAGCGAAGAAGCTGCTGCTTGCCGGTCTGAGGGATGACCGATGGTACGGCAGAGGGTGGAGTCATCAGAGATATAGAGGATTTTCCAGAGAGTCCGAGAGATCATTGATGAAAACCAGAAAAAGAACAGGGCCCAGAATGCTACCTTCAACTCCAGCCTGGACAGGAATGGGGGATGAAAGAACTCCATTTACGGCCACACGATGACTGCGACAGGAGAGGAAGTCTGTGAGCCATGAGTGGACATGGCCTTGGATACCATGGGAAGAGTTTGGCGAGCAGGGCAGGGTGCCAGACGTGTCAAATGCACGTGATATGTCCAGGGATACGGCTCGGATTTCCTGTCTGGCATTGAGGACCTCCATCCATTGATGGGAGAGCAGAAGCAGCATATCCAGGGTAGATTGACCTGATCTGAAACCAAATTGATGATCAGAAATCAAGCCATTGGAGAAAAGGAAGGATTTGATGTCTGAAGCGATGATGGATTCCATAACCTTGCTGATGATTGGGAGAAGGCTGATTGGTCTGTTGTTACAGGGATCTGTTTTTGCACCTTTTTGGGCAGGGCAGTAATGTTTGCTGATTTCCAAGCAGATGGCAGATGACCTTGGGCAAATGAGAGGGTGAATAGAACAGAGAGAGGGTGAGCAAGAGCCAAAGAGCAGGTTTTTAGCACACGTGGGCTGATGCCGTCTGGACCGGTTGCAGAATCTGAGTCGAGGTTTGACAGCAAGCTCTCCACCTTGTCAGGAGAGTCCAGGGACAGTTGGGTGCGACTGGGTAAGGTGGGTAGAGAAAGTGATGGGTTTTGGACACAAGATTTAGCTGCAAACACCGAGTTTAGGCATTCAGCCTGTTCACGTTCGGTATCAGCAGTGTGGCCATTTGAGGTAAGGGAGGGGATGGAGGGGAACATACACTAGAAACAGATTTGATTAGACACCACCAGGATTTTGAGGAGGGAGAGAGATTTGAGAGTTCAGACTTGAGATGAGAAAGATGTTGTTTTCTGGCTCTCCTGAGGGTAGATACACACTTGTTCCGAGCTTTCTGGAAGGAACTGAGATTGCCCTCAGTTGGGTGCAAGGTTCGAGGCACTTGTAGAGCATTGACTGGAATGTGTTGCATCATCTTCAGCCGCAACCTAGCCAGGGCCTTGATCACACGGTTGGGAGATGGAATGACGTTCAGCGTGCCGTGAGATCACATCTTGTTACCGTCCAGAGATTCCGGTGAAAATCGGTCGAGTCGTATTTACAGCACGTTCAATCTCAAACAGCAGAGCATTGGACAAATGTTTTGCTCATCGGGCAAGCTCAAATCTATTCAATTATTCCCACCTTGAATTGAAAGCAATGAAAATTTGCAGGTAATACGTTTTTTTTCATTAAGATTTTCATTCATTTTACCCCCAAAGTAACAATCGTAAAGTGGGAAATGAAGAAATAGCTTTGTGGAAAAGGAAAGTGAATGGTGAGATCAATAGGCTGATTTAAAAAAAAAAAAAAAAATTTAAACCTGGATATATCTATTTTGTGAAGGCCCAATGTGCATGTGTGGCTTTGTACACAGAACCCTGGCAGGATGTGTTTGCCTGACAAATGACTAGCCAGATACAAGTACGCCGAGTTTAGACTGCACTGTGAATCGTGATGACTTTATCGGTAAAAAGGGAAATTGTTTCTTCTTTTTTGTTTTGCAGGACTGAAGGAGAAGCATTTGTTGATTTCAAGGCCATGCTGATTGCTGTGGGACTTCACTTGCTCTTGCTTATGTTTGAGATCCTAGTGTGCGATCGCATCTCAGGTGGTCGCTACGCCTGGCTCCTCGTCTTCATGCCCCTGTTCTTCGTCTCCCCACTCGCCGTTGCGGCCTGTATCTGGGGGTTTCGTCATGACCGTTCCCTTGAGGTAGTGTACGAATTTATAAAAATAAAAACCGTGCATCGTGTCCTCGGTCCTGACAGCAAGTGTGTGTTTGGTGTGGCATTCTGGGTACTCTGCCTGGCCCGTTTCCGAATCTGATGAATCTTTCTTTCAGTTGGAGACCCTGTGCTCTGTGAACATCCTGCAGTTCATTTTCATTGCACTTCGCCTGGACAATGTCATCTCCTGGCCTTGGATGGTAGGTAATTCCCGTTTACTCCAACATTTTTGCTCCACTCCCATTTTGTCAGCAAATGTTTTTGAAAAGCTACCCGAGCACGCACTTGCGTCCCACTTTAGCATTCCACCGTTTTATCGGGGTTTTTTGCCACTGAACTAATCCCACCAAAATGCAAGTTAAATTGGAACCGGTTTGGTGTTCCCATGTGACTATTTAGCTTAACGACCGGTGAAAATCTCCCACAATGCGTTTCATGTGTGCCTTGTCAAGTTGAAGTCCTTGCAATTTGTGCAGTACATCAATGTCTGAGATTTCCTTTTCCTTTATGTTGCTTATATGATGGTGGAAAATGTGAATCCTCAAGTATGATCGAGAGTAGTTGTGCCTTGCATTGTTCCAAAACAATTCTGTGTTTAACAGGCGACACAATTTAGGGTTTGCAGCGCCCGGTATGTTGTCTGGTGCTCGGGTTCCTCACCACATCCTCACCTCCCCCCCCCCAAAGTTTGCCCCTTTTCAAAACTTGCATCTTGTAGTCAAATCACGGCTTTGTGTGCACATTTTAAGCACGGTGTTTACATTTAATCCCAAATGTGGTTTGACATCGGGCAAAGGTATTTCCCTGACACTACACATCGATGTGGTTGTCAACCAGGTGGTGTGTGTACCTCTGTGGATCTTGATGGCTTTCCTGGCGCTGGTGGTCCTCTATTACGTGGTGTGGTCGCTCCTATTCCTTCGCTCGCTGGACATGCTGGCGGAACAGCGCCGCACCCACGTCACCATGGCCGTAACCTGGGTTGCTGTTGTAGTTCCACTACTCGCCTTCCAGGTACGACCACCCATAAGGAAGGAGAAGGTGGGTTCTTCTCTTTTATTGCACAGACAGCAGGTAGTTGCAGGAATGATCAATTACTGAGCAGAGGTGAGGAGCTACAGAAATGTACTTTGTATGTGGGAAGCAGGCCAAGTGAAGTGGGATAACGCGTCATTTTGCCAATTGTGACATTTTGATTGTGTGCGTGCGTGCGTGATATATTATGATTATTGGGATCCGTTTCCAATCCCTGTAAATCACATTTCTTTCCTCAATTCCCAACCAGGTCCTTCTTATGCAGAAGTTAGATGGACATTCAGAAATGTCATACGTACACATTTTTGTGCCACTCTGGCTCTCTCTCATTACACTTATGGTCACAACTGTGGGCCAGAAGGGTGGAAACCATTGTGAGTTCATTTCACACACACACACACACACACACACACACACACACACACACACACACACACACACACACACACACACACACACACACACACACACACACACACACACACACACACACACACACACACACACACACACACACACGCATTACCACGTTCGTTAGATACGAACTCACCACATGCTTTCTACCTCCCAGGGTGGTTCGGCGTCCGTAAAGATTTTTGCCAGTTTGTGCTCGAGATGCTGCCCCTGCTCCGCGAGTACGGAAACATCGCCTACGAGCCCCAACCCCGGACGCAGTCCCTCGAACCGGAGGAGAGTCCAGTACACGAGGCACACAAAATGCCCTCGGTTTTCAGCAAAAAAGCTGGGGCCGGTGTGGTGTCACAGAGTCCAGGCCGATACCTTTCACCACCGCCAAAGCTGGTACTGGACGTCCCAGACTGATGGTCGGCACGTCCATTTATCATTTTTGTCTTCCTTATCCACAGCACTGCACGAAACAATTTATTTCCACGTAGCTCCTTTGTATGACCCAGAGAATACTTTTGTTGAGAGTTATCCTGATGTTTGTTCAACTCTCTTACCGTCTCATCCCCAAAAAACTCTCTCTCCACGATAGGCTTTTTAATTCAGCAAATTGTCTTGAACACTTTCCTTTCTTGGGATCCTTATTTTTATTTGGAGCCAACGCTGATGCAAGGGTCGACATAATCATTACATCCATTGCCAGGTTACGTGAAACGTCATTTCAATCGATTCTGCCTATTAGTCGGCATGTCGAATGCCTTTTTTAAACAGGAATGTAGCTGCCAATTACACCGTTTCCTTTTTTAAGAAACTATTGTCCGTTGGTTGAATATTTTCTTTTCCTCTAGTTTTCCCGTGTTCCAAAAGAAGCGATGGGTGCACCATAGAACAAGCAAACGTAGCTCGTTGTACATACTGTAAATAGCCTGGAGCTTTGACCTGGTTTAACTTATTTCAAGTGCTGAATATCCACACGTGTTCTTGCACCCCGTTCCGTTTCAGTATTGTCAGTTGCACAAGTCGTGTACCAAGTAAGCATGCGAAGCCACAGGTGGGATGTTAGACCAGCTCACGTGCCACATAACACGACTGTTTACATGTTCAAGTGCCACATTCTTCGTCCAGTGTTTGTGCATATTTTTGGATGAAATGGTAGATCGATGGCTTTGTGGCATAGCACACAACCCCCCCCCCCCACTGATGTTACATGTATAATGTTTACTCATTTTATCCACTTTAATGATGGACTTGGATTGTGGAATCTATTTTTCAAATGGATGGCAGTTTGTTCTCCTATTGGTCAAAATGATTTCTGTTCCATTGGGCACCTTAACGAGGGCTAGAGAGATGTCCCGTACACTAAGCTCCGGGTTGGATCCATTGAAGTTGGAAATGGGATTGTGGTTTATCGAAAAATCAAATCCTCACAACACAAGTAATTTTTCTGATTATTTAAGTGACATCTCATAGCCCTTGTTAAACCTCCACCGGGCAGTTTGTTTTTACAAACTCGGTCAAACGAAGACCAAAGTTACAACCGTTTGGTGATTTAGTTTGTGTGCATAGTTGTACCAAAATGTGTTCTATAAAATAAAGTATTTTTTTTCCCAAGTTGCATTACTGTCATTGTATTATACTAGCAGGAGTACCCACCCAGCGTTGCCCAGTGCTATTCGACTCCTGTTGGCATTTTGAAGAAATCAATTTGGTTTTTTGGTTTTTTTTTGTTGTTGTTGTGGGTGCTGAAAACACTTCCCAACATGCATGAAGGAATAGGGTTGAGGTCCTTTAATATTGTCTTCAAAAAGGTCAAGGCTTCGGCACTCACGAGATTAAAAAAAATAAATAAAAGATTTTGCTGAAAACACTCAGGCACTTATGAACCTCAAAGTTTGAAGATTTGTTCAGCCAACTGAGAAAAATGGTGACAGACACATATCTCTCGTCGTATAGACTATAGATGGATGATGCAATATATTGTTGCGGATTCGCGCCCGCCGGCGTGCGAACGGCCACGTAACTCGAATCGCGGCACGTCGCCCACCGGACGGACAATCCAGTCGTGACCCTCTCGGACTAACGCCGGGAACCAGTCACGGGTGGACCTTTCGGTCTCACCGTGATCGTGCCAATCGGCCCCCGCGTGGGATAGGGTTGCTCGCCAAATTCGACCTTCCTAAGTACCCACACGGAGGGTAGACCGGGCGATCGCACCTCGCCGCAGGTCGACTTCGGACACGGGCCACTTAAGCGACCCGTTCCGTACTATCGGGATAACCGAGCGGTGTTATTCGTCGGCCTCGACGGTTCGATTAATTATCGGGCGTCTTAGCCCACGACCAACCCTTTACGTGAAGCAAGATGGGGATTCAATGAAAGAAATGACGAAGCGAAGCGGGAAAACAGTTCAACAATAAGCACATTTATTTCGCGATGAACGGAAAGCACACATATACAATTCCACCAAAAGCACATGTAAAAGAAGAAGACAAAAAGCAAATGCAACAATGCAGATCTATCCGACTACCGGGCACTCGGCAACACTTATACAATTTTACTTCACAGACGGCGCCGACAACACATATTCCCAAAGCAAAAGAAAAGAGAACCACCCTCCAGGATGAGGGGGTAGGCGGGCCTGGGGCCGAGACCGTGTCGGGCCTACCCGTCTGATGATGAGACGCGAAGTGGCGGTGGTGCCTCAACTCCGCGGGCCTCGCGGACAGTGTCTGGTAGGGGGTGGGAAGGGGGCCCCCTTTTGTCGCACTATCTCAGCGCGGGGGGAAACAGGAGGGGGTTGCTGATGCTCGGGGAAAGGAGGATTTCACAAAATCTCGGGTCCCGCGACGAGCGTCTCCACCACGACCTCGGTCGCGCCGCCAGCCTCTCCCTCCGCAGTTCCCCGAATCCGACGCGAGCACCCCCTCAACCGCCTTCGCCGCCGCCGCCTCTCCACAGCTTCGTCCGATCGCCCTCTCCGTCTCCTCTCTGGACTCGTCCCAACTCTTCACTGGCTCCGCGAACTCCCGACTGCGAACTGCCCTCTTCTGACGAACGCAGTCATTTTTATAAGCCCCGTGGCTTCGCTCTTTTACCCTTGACCCTCTGCCTCCGACCCTTCACCTCTCTTGCTGGCTCCCCATTGGCCCGAGGAAAAGTGGGCGTGAATGCTTTTTGATCCATGTATTTGCATATAGCGACCGCCCTCCAACGCCCTGGAGGCGGGGCCAAATCGCCCCTCGCTCACCGATTGGACGGAACAAAAGTGGGCGTGAGTCGTTTTTGATCCGTTTTTCTGCGGAAAGTCCGTGATGTTTTTGAACACGCTGCTCGGTGCGCGCCCCGCACGAGTCCAGCATCGGTGCCCACGAGTGGCGCGAGATGACGGTGATGCGATGGCGAGTTGTGACGGTAAAGGTCGTGGCGGTTGTGGTGAAGCGGCGTTGTGGTTGGTGGTTGTTATTGTGAAGCGGCGTTGTGGTTGTTGTTGTGATGGCTGTTGAGACGTGGTTGGTGGTGGTAATAATGGCGGCTGGTCCAAAATAAAGATAGTAAAAGAAAAACGGCTATCCTGAAGAGTCGCAGCCCGCATGAATGACATTTATTCCCTCTAGACAACGGGTTTGGGCCTAACTACACATATACTTGCAGAGATATCTCACCTAAGGGACCTGAATGGTGGTTTGCGAATTTGGTCAACCATAACAATATATATATATATATATATATATATATATATGTATATATGTATATATATATATATATATATATATATATATATATATATATATATATATATATATATATATATATATATATATATATATATATTACGGCTGTGGAAATTCGCAATACATCATAAAGGACCTCAGATTAGTTTATGCCGCTAAGTTGGTGTTAGGTTTCCCCACCATTGTTTAGAGGGAAATCTTCGTGTTCACTGGGCTGCGACCGTTTAAGATAGTGTTTTTCTTTCTCTATCGTTATTTTGGGCCGACAGAGCACGCTACGACCCATTTCGTGCCAACAAGCAGTCCGAACACGTGGAGTGAAAACGCAGACAAGGAAACCTGCGCTAGTGCGCGGGTGTTCGCACCCCTCTGCGGCACCAAGGCTGGCACGAGAAGCGGCGAGGCGCTCGCTCCCGATTGGTGGATGCACGGCATGGGGCGGAAAAAGGGGAGGAACCCCTCTTTGGAAGAAGCTTCTCGAATGAAGGTGGAGCCGAAAATGGGGTGGAGTGAAGGGCAGAGCCCCGCGCTATTTAAGACGGACCGCACGCGAGGCTCCCGCCTCTCTCCTCTCCTCTCTCTCTCGTTCTTGGTCTCGTTGGCGCTGGTCCACGTCTTGGGGCTTCTCTCTTCTTGGTTCATGCTCCAGCGTTCTCCCTGTGGTGCATGATTTCTTCCCCTGTCTCCCGGTGGTCCTGTGGAGCAACCTGTTGTTGGAGGCGCGGGCCGGTGACGAGTCCGGGTGACGCATCAGAGACGCGGACTGAAGGAGCAGCTCTGCCGGCTGTGTGGTGCGAACCTGCGCGTCTGAGTGAGGAGCGCCGGAGAGAGCTTTCCGGCCATGCGGGAGGCCCAGAATCAGGCGCAGCCACGCTAGCTGCTGTGGGGACGGGGCATCACGACTCGCCGACCATTGAGGGGGGCAGGTAACCTGCATCGGTCTCGTGGGCCTATTCGGTCAGCCAAGGCTCACGGCTATAAAGGTCCATGGACCTCGTTTACCTCCCTGCCTCTGGGGAGGTCTTTCCTTTTGTTTTTGTATGACTGCTGTGGCGCCGTGTCCCTATAAGTAGACCTGTGTAAGTGACTGTACATTGCTTGTATTCGGTGGTAACTTTCTATTTGTTGCTTGCACATACGTGCATGACTGCCTGGCTGTACATACGTGCTTGGTTGTAATAAATGTCCTTGCTTGTGAAATGTATCCCGTTCGTTGCGTCCTCTATTCCCCATTGAAAATGCCATCTTGCATCGCGGAATAATTAGTTGGGTTTTAAACACCCGGGATGGAGAATCGGATCTCTCGAAGTCTGCGATAATACCCGCTCGGTTATCGCTGTAGAACGGAACGGACCGCTAAAGCGGATCATGTCCCAAGCCGACCTGCGGCGAGGTACGGCCCCGCGGTAGGTTACCCGCATGAGTACTTAGGTATTTCGATATTCGGCGAGTAATCCTATTTCGCGCGAGTAGAATGCGGGCTTGGCTGGGGTGAGGTTAAACCCCCACCCGTGACTGGTTCCTGGCGATAGTTCCAGGAGGGTCACGACTGAATTGTCTGTCCGGTGGGCGACGCGGCTGCCATTTAAAGGTACGCCGGCGGGCACGAATTCGTAACACTGGTGTCAGCGAGCGGGAAACAAACTCTCCCGTCTCCAAACTAAATTTGCGGGAATCGGCCCAGGGGTGCGCGAAGCGACCCTCCCCCTCGTTCCCATCAAATTCGAGCGATTTAAAAAAAAAAAAAAAAAAAAATTCCACAAAATAAGATGGCTTTTCAAGGCGAACGGATGCCGGGGGTATTAGAAAGGGATTTAGAAATGGTAGAATCCATGGCCCAGGACATTTCCGTGCAGGATGAATTCCTCCCCCAAACGAACACAGAGCCTGAAATGGGCGCGGCGGCAGAGGCCGCGGTGGATGACACCCCCCTCCCCTCCTCCGCCAACCCCCCCCCCCACCCCGATCCTTGCCGAGTCGGCTCATCGGAGTGCACTCGACATGGCGCAGTTATTTGCAATGCTGGCGGAAATGAATAACGGATTAAACAACAAAATGGATGGAAACGCGCAACAAATGAGCAAAATGAATGGTAAAATGAATGCGAATATGCAACAAATGAAGGAATGAAAGAAGAAATGGAAAAAATGCGGGGTGTGATGCAGCAAATAGGCCGAGGCCTGCAGGCAGGCATAATGGCAATTGCGGGGAGCGAAACGTGGGCAATGGAGCTCAAAATGGCGCCGCCACGTGTTGAGCGAACAAGCTGGGGGGGGGGGAGTGCAACGGCTGTCAAGCCCGCAATGGAGGCGGGTGAAGACAGATTAATTCGGGGGAAATGTTGGGCGAGAAGCGTAAAGGCGACGGAGAAAGTGACGGTGACATAGAGGGAAAAAGTAAAGGGGGTGACAGACGTGTACGGCAAGACACGTGGAGACGGCAGAAATAATAGTTGAGACAAGGGAGGTAATGGGTGATGAGGTGACAGTTGGCAGAGACACGGGAGATAGAGGGTGAATTGGACGGCGTTAAGGACGAGCACACACACACACACGGAGGTAGTGGAGGATAATGGAGGCGAGCTCGCAGAAGCCGTCAGAAGCCGCAGAAGCCGAGCTCGCTCGCAGCCCCTCACTGGGCTGTGGTGAGGTAAAACCCCCACCCGTGACTGGTTCCTGGCGATAGTTCCAGGAGGGTCACGACTGAATTGTCTGTCCGGTGGGTGACGCAGCTGCTATTAGTGGAAAGCGGCCGATCGCACGCCGGCCAGCGCAAATTCGTAACAATATATCTATATTCTCCTCGGTTGAATCTTCCGAACAAATGTGGTGGAGGTAACTCCATACTTTTGACTGAAGCTACTTCAGGAGATTCTGTGTTGAAAGCTACCTGAGTGTGCCCCTGTCTTGTCATACATGAATTTAAACCTGGAAAAACGAAGAACCATGCAAATGACGAATCGGATGGACATTTTTCCAAGATGGTAATCCCTGTGAAATGTGTGCTCGAAACAGAGTAAAGAAAGACCCAGTTCAACACTTCACAAAGTTGACAAAAGTATACAATCGATTGTCCATGGATGGAAATGTCTGCATGGCCGAGACAGACAAATGGCAGAATGGCATGGCAAAGCAAAGAATCCGAGCCAATTTGGTTTCCCAGAGAAAAGGTTACACGAGGTTCACAAACAAAATGACAAAAAGCACCGGAAGACTGGTTTCAAAGTTGATCCGAACTCGACCGATGATCATTAATGAGAACCTGCAAAGTTGATTGAGACCTGCGAATAGGGCAGAAGGTGCTGCGCGGGGAGAAATGAGCAACTGCTACAGGAAGAGCATGATTTGAAAAAGAAAATGTACATTGGAACGTTAATGGTAATCAGCACTCAGTGGAGCACATACTGCTGCCAGACTGAACAGTTTACGTTTTGTATCCCACTGATATGACGGATCTGCTTCCGGACCTGAACCAAAACCTAAAATCGGCTTGTTCTTGTCGCCTAACCAAATGTCGGCTGAACCTGTCCATCATTTAAGATATCGTGCTATATGCATCGTGTTGACTTAATGGTAAGGGTGGTGGGTTTGGATCCTTTCATCCTGAGTTCAAATCCCACTTGGCTGTGAATTTATATCAGGTGGGGTTGACTCCCTGTCATCCTTCTGAGGTCGGCAAAATGAGTGCCAGCTTGCTGGTATCCTGCGTCAGAGTGGCGACCTGTCCAGGATTGTGTCCAATAGCCAAGGAGACTGCTTTGGCAGCACTAACACTCTGCACAGAGGGAGGATGGCAGGCTTGGGATCCTAGGGCCCTGAGTTCAAATCCCGCTCAACCGTTTAATTAATACCAGGTGGGGTTGACTCGGCCTGTCATCCTTCAGAGGTCGGGAAAATGAGTACCAGCTTGCTGGGATGATTGAGCCATTCGAGTATCCTGCGTCGGAGTGGCAACCCGTCCAGGATTGTGCCCAATAGCCCAGGAGAATGCTGCAACACTGACGCTCTGTACAGAGTATGGTCCCAATGGATGGATGGATATTGGGCTATATATCATTTTTGGCCCCACCTCTCAATGATGAAGAAACGCATTTTTTTAAATTTCAGATCTGAATCTGGCTTTGGATCTTCAACAAAATCGAAACAATTCGTGTCACACACCCAACCTGTCGAAGTTTCGTCCAAATCCATCCATAATTTTTTGAGATATCCTGCTCACAGACAGACAAACGGGGGTGAAAACATCCTCCAGCACTGAAGGTAGACACAGGTTATGAAATATCATAGAGACCAATTGTGCATACGAGTCGGATTGTTTCAACAAAATCGAAACGATTCGTGTCACACACCCAACCTGTCAAAGTTTCGTCCAAATCCATCCATAACTTTTTTGAGATATCCTGCTCACAGACAAACGGGGGTGAAAACATCCTCCAGCACTGAAGGTAGACACAGGTTATGAAATATCGTAAAGAGAGACCAATTGTGCATACGAGTCCGATTATGTTGATTTTGTTGTCAATTTCTATATTTCACTTTTGTGTTTGATGACACGAGTTTCACATTTTTAATCACTGAACCACATGCGCCAAGTATCTCTCGCAGACAATTTTGTGTCGGAAAAGAACAAGAATGACCACAACTATACACCAACCCCCCAGCGTTATGTAATTTTTGAACGGCCCCGATGCGTATGCAAATTACGGGTGGAGGTGGTGACCTCTCATTCACGCTTTCAGTTTATTGTACATTTATTTTACGAAGAAATATATTGTTACGGTTGTGGAAATTCACAGAGCACCATATAGGTCCTTAGATCAGTTATGTCAATAAGTCTGTGTTCAGATAGATTTCCCCACCGATGCTTAAAGGGATTTATTCTTGTAGCCGGGCTGTGATCTTTGAGGTAGTGTTATTCTTTTGCTATCGTTATTTTGGACCAACCGCATTTCAACCACCACAACCACCTTCTCCACAATGCCAACCACAGCCACCATCTCCTAAACCACATCTCCCCCAATAACCAACAACGAACAACATCGCTTCACCTTCAACTCCGCAAACGCCGCCATTTTTGTGCCAGCCACGGCAAGTTCCCATCGAACAGCATCGCTGCAAACAGACGCGGGGGTTTCCTTGTTGCCAGCGATGGCGATTTCACCCACGTCCGCTCTCCTTTGGCACCAGGGTCGATGATCTCTGCCACGTCCGTTCGCCTCGAGATCGATCAGGAGATCGAAGGGGGCGGAGCCAGCGAGGGGTCAGAGGTGAGGGATCGAAGATCAAGCCTCGCCTCATGGATCCCATATAACAGCGCGCAGAGCGCCAAGGCAGTCAGTCGGTCTGGGTTTGGAGTGGTGTGAAGATCAAGGTTCGAGCGCAGTGGAGGTCTGGGTTCGCCGAGGAGACGGGAGCTGGGAGCGCAGCTAAGCCTGCCGTGCCACGCAGAACTGCACGTTCGTGTGCGGGACGTGGGGAGAGCCAGAGAGAGGTCGCCAGCCAACACCGAACGGTCCGAGGTGATCGGGCTTCAGGACAGTCCGAGCGGTGCTGAGGGACGGACGGGCTCTTCGAGAGCATCAACTCAGAGTACAGACCCGTTCGTTCCTCTGAGGCATTGCCGGCTGGGCCCGAATCACCAGGCTGCCCGACAAGGCCTGGGCTGAACCGCGGTCATGCCAGCTGCCGTGAGGACGGGACGTCGCGGGTCGCCCCAGCGAGGCACCACGAAGGTGAAGGTAACCAGCCCAGCCTCTCGGAGCTTCTGCGGTCATCAGAGCTCTGTGCTCAAAGACCCACGAGGTCCAGTCTACCCCTCTTCTTTCCTGGGGTTTTTCCTTGTTTCTTTGCATGAACGTTGTGGCACCATGTCCTTAGGTATAACTGATGTTAAGTGCAAGTGACTGTACATATTAAATATACGGTTGTAGTCTGTCTTGCTCGCGTCTTGTCCCTACCCCCATTCATTGCATGCTTGTATATCCCTGCATTGCTGCTTTGACCGTATAAATGTGCTTGTGTGAATGTTAGTCCGTTCGTCGCATCCTTTTCCTTCATTGAACTGCCGTATTGAGTTCGGAATAATAGCTGGCTTTTTAATAGAATCGGATCCAACGGGGCTTTCACGATAATACCCCGCTCGGTTATCCCAAAAACGAAGCGAGCTGCTTAAGCGGCTAGGCTCGTTTCCAAGCGGGCCCCGTTGAGGTACAGTCTCTTGGTAGTCTGCCTGCGCCATTAATTAGGTATATCGACAATTCAGCGATTGACCCTGTAGCGCGGGTAGAGTGTTGACTAGGCTGTTGTGTGCTTAAAACACACCCGTAGCGGGATTTTGGCGTTTGATCCGGAAAGCTGCGACTAGATTGTCCGTTCGGTGGGCGAGAGCGGCCGTCCGCATGCTGGCGGGCGGAAATCTACGACAATATTGTCTACAAAAGTTGATGGGGAAAACTTTCAAAAATAACACAAAATGAGCAGCTGACTTTCACCAAGTGGTGGTACAGTTTTAATCATGAGTGAAACATTTTACTCAGTTGTGGAAGAGATAATAAAAGACGTATGTGGACCGCATTGTGAGTCACAAAGCTAATGAAAATTAGATGATGTTTAACAAAATTATCACAGGAACGGCTTCAGGAAGGGTGCTGACAGGCTTTATTAAACATTACTTATCATTTTTATTCGACATGTGATGAGATTTTTTGAGGTCCCTCATCGTGAGTAGTACTCAATCCAAACAAAGCCAATGAAAATCTGATGCAACAAACCTGGACAGAACTATAATCAGCAGAAGCTTAGAGGCCTGATGTCTTAGGCCCACCAGAAAACCAAGAAGTCCATGTTATTTCGTTTGAGTGCCACGTACAAGTGTTCGTGGGGTCCGGCATCTGTCCGACCAATGTGTGCACAATTCAAAAAGCGACCCCAACAGGAACCACAACAACAGCAGCAACAATAAGCGGCGGAACTCTTGTAGACCTGAGAAGTAAATTTAACCAACAAGCTCTCACGACAACTACAGGTGGAAAGAGAAAGGGGTAGAAGCCGTGGGCGTGATCCATCTAAAAGTCTATCAAGGACACAATCCCAGCTCAAGCACCCACCAGCACCCTGAACAGATGTGCTGGTACCTTCGATGCAGGGAAACTCCAATGCCGGTGACAAGTCAGCTTGACAGTGACACATCTCGTCACCTTTTCTTCATAACCAACAAGGCAACAGGAACCAAGTTTTTAGTGGATACTGGTGCTGAAATGAGCATTTTACCATCTTTTCACAAAAGCAAAGGGCAGCTTACATCAATCCAGCTTCAGACGGTGAATCACTCGCCCATCACCACATACAGGGAGAGAAGTTTAATGCTGGATCTTGGACTGCAACGGGTACTTAAATGGGTATTTGTGGTTGCCGAGTTGCCGATATCGGTTTGACCTGCCAGTGGATGTCAAACGTCACAAGCTCATTTACACCACGACCAGCCTTACTGTGTGAGGAATCACAAATCGTACACCCTCCATCAGCCCCATGTTCGTGAAAGCGACATCTCCTACATGCAATGACACCCTCCTTTGTGAATACCCAGAGATTGTTCGTCCAGTAGACAGGGATTGTGAGATCACGCACCGCATAGTAACTCGCAGACCTCCAGTGCAGCACGACCATTTCACCTTGCCCAAGTTCGTCTGAATATCGCCAAGTTAGAGTTTGAGTACGTGCTTGAACTCTGCATCATACGACAATCTGACAGCAACTGGTCTTCGTCGTTGCATATGGTACCAAAGCAGTCACCGGGTGACTGGAAGCCATGTGTTGACTACCATGTACTGAACGAACGCACCATTCCTGATTGCTATCCAATTCCCCATTTGCAGGATTTTTCATCCTCCCTCAAAGGTGCACGTGTTTTCTCCAAGACAGACCTCGTCACAGCATATCACCTGATACCAGTAGAGCAGACTGACATACACAAAACACCCATCACAACACCTTTTGGGCTCTACGAGTTTGTTTGCACGCCATTCGGTTTGTGTCATGCTGTGCAGACGTTTCATTGGTTGATCGATGATGCCATCCGTGGTCTCCCTTTTGTATACGCTTTCCTTGCCGATCTGCTCGTAGCAAGCCCGACAGAGGAACAGCACGAGGCACACCTCCGATTACTTTTCAAGCGCCTTGCTAAGTACGGCTTTGTCATTAATCCCAGAAAGTGCCAGTTTTGGGTGCAATCACTCACCCTCCTCGGCAAGGTTGCAGGCAAACATGGTGTCTTCCCACTGGAAGAGAAAGTCAAGACCATACAAGCCTTTCCTCGACCCACATCACTGTACAAGTTGAGGGAGGTTTTTGGCCTTGTGAATTTTTCCAGTTGTTTCATCCCTAACTGTGCAGACATATCACAGCCGTTGATGGACATACTACATCAGAAGAATAAGAAAAATCACCCTATCACCCTCTGAAAAAGAAATGTCTTCCTTCAAAGTGGTGAAGGTGAGGTTGGCTGAGGCCACATTTCTTGTTCATCCCAAGGGTGAAGCACCACTATGCCTCTTCGTCAGTGCCTCGAACATGGGAGTAGGAGGAGTTCTGCAGAAAAATGTAGACGTCTGGCAACCACTCTTCTTTCTCTCAAAGCATTTTAAACCTGCGGAGACCAGATATAGCACGTATGGGAGAGAACTTCTAGCAGCCTACCTGGGTGTCATACTTATGGCATATGCTAGAAGGGAGGACATTCTCTTTCTATAGGGACCACAAGCCATTAAACTTCCTCTCAAGTCAGGACCCGATCATCACTCTCCAAGATATCTTGATTTAATCTCCTTGTTCACGACTGACTTGAGGCACATCAGCATCAAAAACAACTCGACAGCAGATGCACTCTCCCGAGTTGACGTAAATGCTCTGGCTGCATCTAACCATCAATTTCACGACCAGAGTTGAAGCCCAACAGCATGATGGGCTACAAAGGCTGCAAACCAATTCAACATCATTCCAGTTCAGAGGTACTACGCCCCAATTCTGAGTGTAGGATTGTCTGATGTTTCCACAGGTGATCCTGACCCTGATATCCCGAGCGAGTATTGACGTGCAGTTTTTGACACTACATAATTCGTCTCAGCCTGGCATCAGAGCCACTCAACGTTTAGTGACTCAGCATTTTGGCTGGCAGGGAGTGAATTGTGACAACAAAGACTGTTCCAGAACCTGCATAGCATGTCAGAGATCCAAAATACATCTACGCATAAGGTCTCCTCTTGGCACATTTTCTACATCGGACACCAGATTCAACCACGTTCACATTGATCAAGTTGGACCTCTACCTCCATCAGGAATGGCAATACATACCTGCTCACATGCATTGAACATCTTACTCGTTGGTCGGTCGCAACACCCATACCTGTCCAGAGAACAGACGGAAGCACAAACATTCATTTCACATTGGGTAGCTGTGTTCGATGCACCCTCAACAATAACCACAGACCGAGGTTGTCAGTTTGAATCAGCACTTTTCCAAGCTCTGTCTGATCTACTTGGCGGTAGGAGAAACCGAACCACAGCTCATCACCCAGCACTTAACGGGCTCGTGGAATGATTCCAGAGTTGAAAGCATCTCTGAAAGCCCATGCAAATACAAGATGGACGGATAGCCTTCCTATAGTCTTGCTTGGTACCCGAACTGCGGTTTAGTCAGACCTAAGGTGCTGTGCTGCTGAGTTCGTTTTTGGCACAACTCTCAAACCGCCAGGTCAGTTTGAAGCACCTCGTCAGTTTAATCATGACTTGGATCGGAGAAACTATGTACATAGACGACGGATGCACATGAGAAACTGGAGGCATAGCCATGAGAAACATAGCTATACCTAACAGGCAACAGCACAGGCAAGCCCAGGTCAATTCAGACAGAGTTGCACTCGTGTTTTTGTGCGACAACGCATAGGAAGTCACTCCAACCCCTGTATGATGGAACGTTTGAAGTCATCTGCTGTACTGACAAGTTCATCATTTTTAACTACAACGGGAAACACGATACTGTCAGCATTGACAGGTTGAAACCTGCTAATGTTGAACTGGACCTCACAACTGCACATGGGTCAACAACTCCTCACTTGCAACCAGCACCAACACTGACAGCTGTTGCTCAAGTGCCAGCAGCGAGGAAGATGTGGTCTGGCAATCAAGTCCATGAGCCAGCTCGTTTTGTACAGTTTTTTTTTTTGGAACTTGAAACTTTGGGACTTCATTTTTTTACACTACAATTTTTACACCTTTGATTGATCGCTTTATTCCGATGTGAACAAATTCTGGTCACTTGTCATGTACTTTTCTTTCATTAATTTTGTTCCATTTACTTGTCCAAACAATAGCAGTAGTGCAGGCATGGTTTTTATCTGGTTTCTAACCAATCATTTTGCCCGACACCACTACCGGGCTCGAGGACCTCCCTCTCGAGGGACGAGCGGAGAGGAAGGTTTTAACGGGAGTGTGAGGCTTTTCCAGCCTGGCAGCTCGCTTCTTACACCATTGTGGAAATGACTCACGGACTTGAGTTTCACTGGAGTTAAACCGCATTCGCAGCCCTACCTTCAGCTACGCATTTCCTCTCTTCACTCATGGAGTTTCGTACGTGTCTGTTCGTGGCCCTTTCTTCAGCAGTGCTTTGCTCTCGACATCATGTAGAGCTTGGTATTCAGGTATCTTGTTCACGGCCCTGATCTTTAGCAGCGCTTTGCTCTTTGCACTCGCAGAGCTTGGTACGTGTGTAGTTTGCGGCCATTCCTCAGCAGCACTTTGCGCTCTGCACCCACAGAGCTTCATACCACGTATGTTGTTCACGGCCCTATCATCAATGGGTCTTTGCTCCTTTCAACCCACGGGACTACTATCATCAAACCCCTTTTAGTGAGCAACCTATTCTCACGGGCACTGGTTATTTATGACACCCAAGTCACCAAGTGGATCATATTTTGTGGACAGGACGCCAAATTGGCCCATTGGTGATTCACCATTTCTTCCTTCTTTTTTTAACTTGTGACAGATTCACCCGCACTCGAGATTAACAGCTTATGGGACACCTCGCAAACTGGACGAAGTCATCAACCTTTAACAATGAGTAGAAGTCAATAACTCGATTTTCTATAAGGTCGAGGAAAGTGATGTCTGACACAAAGTGGAGGTTTCGGATATGCTTGGTTGAGGTGAGAGTGCAGAATCACTGGGCAGACACAATGGCGTTAACGAGTCCAGTATCTGCCGAAGAAGGAAAGCTGCAGAAAGCATAAGGGGTAGTGAATGCTCTGGTTTTAGAGCATGCATGATTGATGCCTGTAAACCGCTCCAGTAATGTACATGACGTGCCAATTTATAGGCGAGAGGACTGAACCTTATGTGCAGGCTTATCTTCACACACACACACACACACACACACACACACACACACACACACACACACACACACACACACACACACACACACACACACACCCAAGGAGATGGATGGCTTGAATCAGAATTTTGGGTAAGGATGGTTTGATAGGCCTACCTTATGTAAAAAACGGTGCTGAATCCAAAAAAGCAGTCTTATTGACCCCACTCAAGACAAAATGACCATTTTAACCCCTTTTTGACCAAATATGACCATATTTGGTCAAATTACGTTGGGAAGGTGGGTTTAATCAGAATTTTAGTTAAGGCTGATTTGACAAGCCTACTTTATGTAAAAAAAGGGTGTTGATTCCAAATAAAACCATCTTATTGACCTCAATCAAGACAAAATGACAATCTTAACCCTTTTTGGCCAAATATTCCCTTATTCTGTCAAATAGTGGGTTTAATCAGAACTTTAGGTAAAGATGATTTGACAAGCCTATTTTAGGTAAAAGAGGGTGCTGATTACCAAAAAAGCAGTCTTATTGACCCTATGTAAGACAAAATAACTATTTTTGGCCAAATATGAATAGGCCCCAGTGTTGAATATTGTTCTGGGAAATATCAATATTTCAAATATTGATATTTGCAAGCTTTCCATTTAACCTTTCAATTTACCACATTCAATTAGTCATTTCCATTATCATCATCATCACTGTCTTCTTCATCCTCTGAATCATCATCAGTAATACAATCATTGTCATCATCATCCTCATCTCCATCTGTGACATCTTCTGGTTCCATAGTTTTAGAAAGAATAGTTGGCATCTGACTGCCGTAAACCAGAGTGGTACAAAATCTCCGTTGACCTCTTTCCAGCCATCATGATACATCGATTCATCATAGTTGTCCCAAGCTGTGTTTGTGCTTAGTCCTTTGCTTGCTTGCAGGCCATCAGGAAGAACTCGGTTCTTCTCAATAATGTCAGCGGCAATTTGGGTCTCATATTCTTCTGCAGTATGATATCCTATACAATGGTCAAAGTGATTAATAATTTCCTGAACCTTCCTGGAGCCAGTAATACTCTTCAAACCCATGCCCAGCAACATGTGTTTCGATGGCTTCACTGTTCCATTAGTAGTTTTGTAGATATCATCCTCAGCTGATGATTCAATATACCGCTCCACTCTCTCACTGGTGTCATCTTTTGAGCCGGTGTACAGAATCCTATAGAACTCTGATATTTCAGTCGGTATATTTGTAGACTGACCATCATGGATTGCTTCTACTGTGATTGCATTTGGGAGTTTATTCTCTTGGAGCTTCTGGATCTTCCCCCTGAGGAACAAAGCTACATTCTTTATTTCATTGTCCATAGCATCCTTTGTGATAGAGAGATAGGTCCCTTGTTTTTTACTTTCTTGATCAACCTGAAGCTTGCTGCCATAATGTGCTTTGATTTTGGACAAAAGATTGTCTGGTTCAGAGGTAGGGTCTTCCCTCCCTCCTCTTCTTTGAGAAATTTAATGTAGGTTTGATTGACATCAACCAATTTCTTTGAAATTTCAGAAATATTTCGGAGTCTACATATGAAATTATTCTTTAGAAAGCAGATTCTCGTCTCTGTGCGTACGTTGAACCTTTTTCTTTTATTTGAACCTTGGTACCTTTAGCAATATACCTTGCTCTACATGTGTTGTGGTCATTGACTTCCTTGGCTACGAAGTCAATGTGCTCGTATTCACGAAGGAAATCTTTGTCGTTCAGTTGCCTTGCACCATTTAAAATACTGTCCTGTGCTTGTATAGTTTCACATGGAGATAGTGTTTCAAAACCACTGGGGAAATGCTTATGGTCCGGACCATTGCAGAAAATACAATTTTTCTTCAGCACAACAGTAGTTGAGGTAGTTGCCACTGGGGGCTGTTCCACCATAGATCGTGTTTCAACAGTAACATGTTCATCAGAAAATATTTTCTTTTCTTTTGACTGTGTCTGATAAGCCATGAATTTGCTGTAACAGTCACTATGAAATCCATAATGAGGCAGTGGTTCAGCTTCAAAGTTAATGGATTCACATATAACGAGGTACTTTGATCTCTTCTGATATTGAATTCTGGATTGAGCAATGTCGCCTGCTGTTTCCCCATGTCTGTTTAGTAAAAGGAGTCACTGCATCACCATCATGCTCTGAATCACCCACATGCAACACACACTGCAACGGCACCTCTCCACCATCAGCCATGATGAGGATTAACTTCCTGGGTAGTTCCTCACGGAGCATGTCCCAAAAACATGAACTGTCTTGTCAGCCGCACAGTAAGATGTAGGCCTAAAGCACATGTTATATCATATGAGCCACTCAAGGAGGTGCTGCCACCTGCAAACAGAAAATGAAAATACGAATTAAAACAATTAGTCTTAACATCATTGTTGATTTTGCACACTGCTCGATAAGACTATGCAAACATGCGATATGCCCCAACATGGAATTTCAAACTTTTGACCACTGGTGGCCAAAAACTGAACAAAGCGATTGGCCAATTGGTTACTTCTTCATTGTATATTTATCATATCTATATTAATATTTTGGCACGCTCCTTTCTTTGTTCCACCATCAGATTTTTGTTACTGCATGAAATGAAACAAGATTTGGCACATATACTAATGATATTATTGTCTTCCTAAAGAGGCCACTTAAAATTCGTTTTGATGCATTTTCACAAACTCCAACGGATTCCATTCAAATTCTGTACGATTATGGCTTTTGGTCCAACTTAGGTCATTGGCTATAAATTTTTTCCATAACACTTCCGATATTCGAAAAAAAAAAAAAATCGATAAATCGATATCCCTTATGGGATTTTCCATTCAAATCCATTCAAGTTTAAGGCCTACGGGGGACGCAAATTTCCACTTTGCCCCGGGCGCTGTTTACCTCCGCTACGCCAAGCTGTTAGGGTTAGGGTTAGGGTTAGCTACCCTAACACTAACCCTAACAGCTAACCCTAACCGCTAACGCCTAACCCTAACCGCTAACGCCTAACCGCTAACCCCTAACAGCTATTCAGGAAATTTGCAAGAAAGCCCAGACAACGCCAGGCTTTATTGCTAGCCCGAGCAACGCCAGGCATTACGACTAGTATATTTATATATCATGATTATATGAGTTATACGAGTGTGAAGTTGGAAATTGAAGGGGTGATGATGAATGTCATCAGTGCATATGCCCCACATATAGGGTGTGAGATGGAGTATAAAGAAGATTTCTGGAGTGAGTTAGATGAAGTATTGGAGAGTGTATCCAAGGATGAAAGAGTGGTGATTGGAGCAGATTTCAATGGGCATGTTGGGGAAGGGAATAAAGAGGATGAGGTGGTGATGGGTAGGTACGGTCTCAACAAGAGAAATGTGGAAGGGCAAATGGTGGTCGAGTTTGCAAAAAGAATGGAAATGGCAGTGGTAAATACGTATTTCAAGAAGAAGGAGGAACACAGGGTGACATACAAGAGTGGAGGAAAGTGCACACAGGTGGATTACATCTTAAGCAGGAGATGCAACCTGAAAGAGATTAGTGACTGTAAGGTGGTGGCAGGGGAGAGTGTAGCTTGACAGCATCGATTGGTCGTCTGTAGGATGACTTTAGAGGTGAGGTTGAGGAAGAGTGAAGGCTGAACCAAGGACCAGATGGTGGAAGCTGAAGGAGGAAGACTGTTGCGTGAAATTTAGGGAGGAGGTGAGACAGGCGTTGGATGGTGGTAAAGATGGGTGGGATGATTGGGCAACTACAGCAGAAGTGGTGAGGGAGATAGCAAGGAAGGTACTTGGTGTGACATCTGGACAGAGGAAGGAAGATAAGGAGACTTGGTGGTAGAACGAGGAAGTACAGGAAAGTATAAGGAAGAAGGGGTTGGCGAAAAGGAAGTGGGATAGTCAGAGGGATGAAGAAAGTAGGCAAGGAGTGGTGGCGAAAGGCAAAAAGAGAGGTGGCAAAGGCCAAGGAAAAGGCATATGACGAGCTGTATGAGAAGTTGGATACAAAAAAGGGGAAAGGGATTTATATCGATTGGCAAGACAGAGGGAAGGATGTGCTGCAGGTTAGGGTGATAAAGGATGCAAATGGGAATGTGCTGACGAGCGAGGAGAGTGTGTTGAGAAGGTGGATGGAGTACTTTGAGGAGCTGATGAATGAAGAAAATGAGAGACAGAGACAGAGACAGAGAGAAGGTTGAAAGAGGTGGAGATAGTGAATCTGGAAGTGGGGTGGATCAGTAAGGATGAAGTGAGGACTGCTATGAAGAAGATGAAAAGTGGAAAGGCGGTTGGCCCAGGTGGTATACCAGTGGAGGCATGGAAGTGCAAAGGAGAGATGGCAGTGGGGTTGTTACCCAGATTGTTTAATAAAGTCTTGGAAAGTGAGAGGATGCCGGAGGAGTGGAGATTTAGTGTACTGGTTCCGATTTTCAAGAATAAGGGTGATGTGCAGAGCTGTGGAAATTACAGAGGGATAAAGTTGTTAAGCCACACCATGAAGGTGTGGGAAAGAGTAGTGGAAGCTAGGTTGAGAGGAGAGGTGACGATCTGTGAGCAGCAATATGGGTTTATGCCAGGAAAGAGCACCACTGATGCAATGTTTGCTTTGAGAATGTTGATGGAGAAGTATAGGGAAGGCCAGAAGGAGTTACATTGTGTGTTTGTGGATTTAGAGAAAGCTTATGATAGGGTGCCAAGAGAGGAGTTGTGGCATTGTATGGAGAAGTATGTGAGGATCGTGCAGGATATGTACGAGGACAGTGTGACAGCAGTGAGGTGTGCGGTAGGAATGTCGGACCGGTTTAAGGTAAAAGTGGGATTGCACCAAGGATCGACTCTGAGCCCTTTCCTGTTTGCAATGGTGATGCACAGGTTGACGGACGAGATCAGACTGGAGTCTCCATGGACTATGATGTTCGCGGATGACATCATGATCTATTGGGAGAGTAGGGAGCAGGCTGAGGCGAGCCTCGAGAGGTGGAGGTACGCACTGGAGAGAAGGGGAATGATAGTCAGTAGGAGTAAGACGGAGTACATGTGCGTAAATAAGAGGGAGGGTGGTGGTATGGTGCGGTTGCAAGGAGTTGAGGTGGGGAAGGTGGATGGGTTTAAATACTTGGGATCAACTGTCCAAAGTAACGGAGAGTGTGGGAGAGAAGTGAAAAAGAGAGTGCAGGCAGGATGGAGTGGTTGGAGAAGAGTTGCAGGAGTGATTTGTGACAGAAGGGTAGCTGCAAGAGTGAAGGGGAAAGTATATAAGACGGTAGTGAGACCAGCTATGTTGTATGGTTTGGAGGCGGTGGCACTAACAAAAAGACAGGAAGCGGAGCTGGAGGTGGCAGAGTTTAAGATGCTGCGATTCTCGTTGGGAGTGACGAGGATGGATTGGATAAGAAATGAGTATATTAGAGGGACAGCGCAGGTAGGACGGTTTGGAGATAAAGTGAGAGAGGCGAGATTGAGATGGTTTGGACATGTGCACAGGAGGGAAGCGGAGTGTATCGGGAGAAGGATGTTGAAGATGGAGCCACCAGGCAGGAGGAGAAGAGGAAGGCCAAAGAAGAGGTTCATGAATTTGGTGAGGGCGGACATGCGGGTGGTTGGAGTGTCAATGGAAGATGTGGAGGATAGAGCGAAATGGAGACGGTTGATCCGCTGTGGCTACCCCTAACAGGAGCTCGCTAAAAGAAGAAGAAGAAGATTTATATATCATGATTATCATGAACAGAAACATAATATTATGTGATACAATTCAAACGATGTGCACACCTTCAGAACATCCAAACGAGGACCAATAGAAATTGACCAAATATCGTCATAATTTGACCGGAAAGGGGTAAAATGGTCATTGTGTCTTGAGCGAGGTCAACAAGACTGCTTTTTTTGGAATCGGCACACTTTTACCTAAAATAGGCTTGTCAAATCATTCTTACCCAAAATTCTGATAAAACCCACCTACCCAAAATAATTTGACCGAATATGGGCAAAAAGGGTTAAAATGGTCATTTTATCTTGAGTCGGGTCAATAAGACTGCTTTTTTTGGATTCAGCACCCTTTTTTACATCAAGTAGGCCTGTCAAACCATCCTTACCCAAATTTCTGATTAAAGCCATCTATCTCTTGGAATAACACACAGTGGCCATTGCTATTATTTGACATGGGGGCTTCCAGGCCCGGTCATTTTCCTAATCGACATAAATGACCTCTCCAATGCTCTGGAAAAAAAGCCTCTTCCTTTTTTTGATGCTTTTACATTGTCAGATAGTATTCCATCTTTTTGACAGGCAGAAAACAGCTGCATCTTCTGCTGAACTGGAAATGATTCAATGCTGCTCTTACAAATGCAACATGTCTTTCAATCCCAGAATAAATTTTAAAAAATTAAAAACCACTCACATTGTCACTCTGGAATGATCATCAGACATACCCACTTATATATTTCCTTGGTCATCCACTGGAAGAGGTTCAGTCTCTTGAACTTGTATGCCTCACCATCAGCCGTGAATCAGCTGTGCAAGCCCCATACTGGGCATCAATCATCATTCCAAGTCATTGATAAAGCAAATCTGCTAAACATCAAAGCAAAACTAACCACAGCCTACAAGGCCTTTGTCGATAGCTCAATGGAATATTGCTCTCCCATATGGGCTTGCAGGCTCCAGCAATATCATCAGGATCAGGACCTTTGCAGAAAGTAACATCTCTTTTGGAATTTGTGAAATCTGAAGCTCTCAACATTATTGGCATCTGCTACAATGAGGCTGAAACTCGAGGCCTGTTCTGACATTGCACACAGGCCAGTGGCCCCTGGTTATGTTTTTGGTTTACTCCCACTGCTCCACTCCAGCTTCTTCTGTCTTCTCAGCCCTCTAAACCTTCCTTGTAACTCCAGGGAGGTACCCTTTCTTTCAATAACATCCTCCTGGTTAAACTCCCAAAATCCAGGCTTACAAGCATAAACTATGTTGTTCCTCTTTTACCTATTTGTGGAAAAATCTTCCGAAGGTTGCTTTATCCAAATCTTATCTCCAGGTGGTATGCTACCATCGCATGTCATCCCCATCTCTACTCCTCCCATTAATCCTACTTGACTCAATTTAGTAAGTGCATATTCTCGTTCTCTTTCTATTTCTCTTGCTTATTGGGTCCAACTGTTGCTCCACCTGCCCCAATGTTAGTCTATTACCTTTTTACCTTGCTCTTCCACCAGTCTCAATGTTGTAGTTTTAAAAACTCAGGTTGGCCTGTTGGTAATCTCATACGAGTACAACTCAATGCTCAGATCGCACACAGATTGCACTCCCGTTTATTGACTTTTATCTATTTTAACCAACCGATGTTTTTGTAAATGCACATCAAAGTCTATAGTTTGCCACATCCTCGTGCTGCATTAAACATGTGTAAGCTCGTCTGTGGACTACCAGAGCAATATAACGATTAGGCAGTTGTGATAGCAAGAACAGCCTTTTCCAATCTGATTAGCCCATCCCCCAACCAGCGGGAGACGGAGTTTTGCAATCGTATGTGTGTATGTCTGCCCGGGCTGTAACTTTTTTTTTATCATTTCAGCTTTTGTCATCAACTTTTCAACAAAATTTTATTTTGAGAATATGGAGAAGACAAATTAATAATTTGGTCAAAAGGTCAAAGGTCAGCATCACATAAAATCATCAATTTTCATCCCATTGACCTGAAATTTTAAGAATTTGCATATTAGGTCACTGAATGGGTTTACCAATGAAAAGCTGGAAGCCATTTTTTTTAAAGATCAAAAGGTCAAGGGTGCATAAAATATTAATTGGGTCACTGAAGCTTATTTTTTTGAGGTCAAAAGGTCAGGGTCACCTAAAAGTCATTCAATCTTTTTGTACTTTTTTTTTAGCAGTTTGACATATTTAGCGTAAGGAAGAAGTTCCAATACAAAGCGGACACGGCTGGGCTCTGCATTTTCAGATGCTTTCTAGTTCTTATTTAAATAATTTTGTACACATTTGATGGGGCAACTAATTATCCCATACAGTACCTCCATATGGAGTATGACTGCACTCCATGATAAAATAAAAATCGTTAAGTTTGCAAAAAAAAAGATACTGATCATCACACAGTGAGCTGGTTTTCTCGGATGCCCAAGATATACAGAACTTCCATCACAAGGTAAAAGTTTAGTTAGCTTAACATATCCATGACATCCATAATCATATCCCAAAATGCTTTCCCACTGCAAGTAATGATAATTATGTAGCTAGCCGTGAGAAGGTAAGTTGTGCAACATACTGACGGAGGAAAATAGTTTTGAAAGATAGTGGAAATTTTTTTTTTTAATATCTCCAACCCAAAATACCCATACCAAGTAAAGCAAAAACAAAAATGACCAGCAGAAGATACCTGCACAAAATAAAAGGAAAGAGAGAGGACTCTGGCATATACCATGAACAGCATCAACACAAAATAATTAGAGAACTGATCAAAGTAGCAGGAACTTGTGTTTGAATCAGATTGAAAGATGTTACAAGTGGAAAAGTAGTCAAAAACTTAATTATTTTACAATGGTGTGTTTGACATCAAGAGAGGAGGAAGAATGGTATCAAAATGCAGAAAGGTTAGAATGGAGCCTGTATATGTCATTTAGAAAGAAAAAGCAAGTGTTTTTGACTAATTAAGAGTTCAGAATGGATCGCTGTACCTGATCTCTCACCATTCTTCAAAATGTAATGGTCATCGTGATGTCCGGATCTGTGACTCTACTCGCCGTCGAGCTGTCTGTGCTAAACACAGCTCTTCAAGAAGCTTTTGGCATTCTTGCTCCTTCTTTTCCAACCTTGTCTTGAGATCCTGCTCTGCAAGCTCGTGCTCACGGGCTCCCTGTGAAACCTAGGAGAGAAACTTTTTTTATTTTTGCAAAACAAATTCCAATAATACACCCGAGCGGGTTTGACGGTCAGCTTGGATACAAAACTTGATGCAACCGAGTGTTAAATCAACCTTAGCGACTACAGAAAGTGAAAACAGAATTAAAATTGAATTTTAAATAAACGCGTGAGGCTGCTCGAAGCAAAAATATCCATATTCTAGGAATCATTCCCAACATCATTATACAATTTTCAAACCTGCGTTTATGGCCGTGAAATAAATACTCTAAGTGTGTGAATTTAATGGCTGTGTCCAGGACAGAGCTGGACCCCAACTAAAAAGAACCCTCAGGCCACCGAGAAGCTCAATCACTCGCTGCCTGCATGTCTGCGCGGCGTCACGTGACCAGCCAACTCACCGTCGGATGAAATGCCCTAACAAAATCTTAAAACGTCCATTTCTCACTGAAATTCTTTCAGATACTTGTATAGCACATCCCCAAACTATCTAAAATATAAACATTAATCTCAGACGCTACGAATAAGCAGTCCCTCAGGAGGACATGTCACAAGGTGAAGCAGTGAACAGAAAGCATGTGGTGTCCCTACCTGAGTCTCACGGTTATTTTAATTCAATATGTGTTCCTCATGAAAAGTGTGTTTTTCTGAGCGGATTTGCACAAAAATTATCTTCATTAAACGTGTAGCAACAACAGAAGGTCCCAAAAGTAAAAACAAAAATCAATGAGAACTTAAGACGGCCTCGTTATATGGCATGGAAACGGATGGGAGCTCATGGAAGCTACCCCTCGCTGCAATGCATTCCACACAGACCGAGGATATAAACACTCAATTTTCACAAAACTTGATGCAACCGAGTGTTAATCAACCTTAGCGACTATGAAAAGTGAAAACAATTGAAATTGAAGTTAAAATAACCGCGCGAAGCCGTGTTGAAGTCAACAGACCTTGTGTTGCCCAATAAACAGGGCCAGACGACAGAGGTAACGAGAAACTGGTTGATCGAATTAAATCTTCTTAATAATCCCTATGAAACCCATTGTGCATTATAGCCGATCAATGCTTCCTTTTAGGCCATTCGACCAATCGGTCATTTTGCACTTGATGACCCTGTAACCCTGACCCCGAGGCGAAAATGTGAAAAAGGCCTCAGACGATCTACAGAGAGCAACTCGTATTATCATCGTGTCAAGTTAGAACTCAATTGGCCGAGACGTCTCGGAGGAGATAGAAAAATAAAAATTGTTGACAGACGGACGGACAGACAAATCTGAACACATCGAACGGTTATATTAGGTCACTGGGCTGACCTAAAAATGAGTCTGGGAAGGGGGAGAGGACATTTTTGCTCTCTTGGTTCCCATTTAATATGTCTTAAGGGAATGGAAGGACAGCAAAATAATGGTAGTAGAGGAGGATCAGATCACATGATTTTGATCTGAGTTTCACCGACTCTACCTCGAAACGTGCTTGGCTCTTGGATCGAACCGCCGCCCGTTTAAATTCAACAACTTCCCGGCTCAGCTGAAGGATCTTGGCTTGCATGTCTAGACCCTTCTGCCCCAGCTGTTCACAGGTGGCTCTCGCCTCCGCTTGTCTGACATGTGCCTCCTCACTTGCCTCTTTCAAAGAAGAAATCTCAGCCTGCAGTCTGCGTAACATAGGTGGGGGGTGGGAGACAAAACTAAGCCAGAACTCCGACAACTCATCACTCATCATTACCATATTAAAGGGATCAGGGTCCACAATCGGGGAGGGGAAGGGTCAAAAGTTTAGTTTCACAGCTAAAAACAAAAAACACTTCCATTGCATTGGCATCACGAAACTCAAATGGCTGGTTAAGATGTGTCAGTGGCTAGAAACTATATCAAAAAGGATTACCATCTGCACACGGACTTTTACTGCTGTAGGACATTTGTTTGTGTATGTCTGCATGCGTCAAAATCAATACGTTCTCCAACCCAAAGCAGACCGCGGGTTGGCAGGATAGCAAAGAGGTACGCACACGGCCTCTGAGCTATCCAACCTGGGTTTGCATTTCGGCCCAGCTATAAAATGACATGATGGTATTTCACAAGCAGGGCAAGACATCAATGTGCGTGAATTCCCTCGGATGGGCGCTAACCTGCATCCAGTTTGCCAGCATTATTTGGTGGAACTCAAAGAAGAGTGGGTGAGCTATCAACAGCACCCTGAACAAATTTAAAATTCCTGCTCCAACCTATGGGAGGCACTGCTTCAGCAGCCTAGCCATGCCCCCCAGAAAATGCAACTTGCAGCCATGTGCTGCATATGAAAAAAGAAGAAAGCACAGCCCATTGCTTCTGGCACCTATGGGAGCAACTTCTCAGAGTTGGGTATTTGAGTCTGACTCAAACTTGAGTTGCAAAATTTTGTGACTTGACTTAATTGACTTGAGACTCGGTGTCTGGGGACTTGCGACTTGAGGTTACAATGACTTGTTCACAATGTTCGGAAAATAATCGATGACGAAACATTGAATCAAAGGAGTTATAAAATAATGGCACGTGATTTTCAGTCATCGGAGTGCACGGTTTGGTCAATGACGATATATACCATGAACTGTACGTGTACAGCGCACCAGCGCTGATGGCCACTGGGTCACATACTGTTCTCCACTAACATTATAGGGAGTGTCCACTCTCCAGACAGCACAGAGCACACACACCATGTCCAAATGGCAAGCACCAGTCTTATCGGCGGAAGCACAACTTCATTCAAACCGTGTCATCGACGATCGTGTCAAATCGGGAAACTGACTTGTTGACATCTCTGCAACTTGTGCCTTTACACATTAGAGAACTATCCTCAATTTCCAAGGGTCAGCTTGCCCAGGTAAGCATCCTCTTCCTCCTCCTCCTTCGTATGCAGCACAAGGCTGCAGGTAGCATCATTGGCTGAGAGCATGACTGTGCCACTGATGCAGTGCCCCTATTACCAGTACACTGAAACTCATTTCGCTGACCTCGGAAGTATGACAGGCTGAGTCAACCACACCTGGTGTTAATTCAATAGTTGACAGGGGCTCAAACTCAGGACCCAAAGATCCCAAGCCAGCCACCCTAACCACAAAGCCAACACCAGGCTTGAGGTAAGCATCCATCATGAGTGACTCTTGTTCTCATGGATGCATGTACATTTGTATCAATCAGTTTCTGATGTAACCTTTTCATTTAGGACTAAATTCTCAAAGCAGTTTCCAAAGACAGGAGAGTTGTGAAAGATTTAAAAAAAATTGAAAAAGCAACTGTAAAAAGATGGCATTTTTAAGAGGTTTCAAAACTGTACTTGATGAGGCTGTGTGGATTTTAAAAGGAGTCAAGTTTAAAAATTGAGCAACATATCTGAACAATGCTTTATCAAAAATATTAATCATCATGTGAGGAACTACTTGGAGGTGTGTGTGTGTGTGTGTGTGTGTGTGTGTGTGTGTGTGTGTGTGTGTGTGTGTGTGTGTGTGTGTGTGTGTGTGTGTGTGTGTGTGTGTGTGTGTGTGTGTGTGTGTGTGTGTGTGTGTGTGTCACTATTGTGACAGCATGAGTCAGAAACACCAATGAAGATCCAACATTCCCTCACTCATCATGCTGCTGCTTGAACCGGTCCCTCTCAGTGTTTCCCAGTGCGACTGCCTCATTCCGTTCACGCTCTGCCTTCAGTAGCCTGGCTAGTTGCCCCTTGACCCTATTCGCTTCATGCTCTTTCCAACTCGCCATCTCTTGATGCAACTGTGGACAACAACAAAATGCATCTGATTGGCTTGAAAAAGTTGCATCACAAAACTAAGTAGGAGATTAAAAATAAATAAATAAACAATGAACGATCAAAGCAAACCAGAACGCACTCGGTGGACGTGCTGATGACTCGCGCAATTATTTTCTCTTGGTACAATACACCGTCCCAGAGGGTGCTAACCAATACCATCACGTGGCTGTGGTACGAGTAAATTTAGTCCTGAACTAAATTTCATTTGATATTTTTCCTTCAAAGTTTAACTCATCCAAAACATTCACAATATGAAACACTGTGCCAATTTTGGTGATTCTAGCTGTCCTCTTTGTCCAGTTATTCTGCCAACAAATACCCACACAAACACCCAAATGACACACGGTTATCTTGCACGCTCACCCTCCAGCCACAGGGTGAGTGAACAAGCGACCACAGAAACTATTTAAGGACAAAATCGATGATCAAACATCATAATCAAGTTTCATATTTTGCATGGTAACAATCACTTGCGTTAACTGTTCCCTACCCTTTACACTCCCATGAAAACCAGGCTTGCAGCAGTACGTACATACAGATTCAAATAATACCCTTATGCCTTCGCGTACGAGAACTGCCATAATTTCATTCCCTGAATCACCATCATCTGTTCGAGCGAACTCGGGTATTTATGATTCGTTTCTTCCAATCCTCACGATCTTCCATAACAATTCTTGGCTGGTCCCCAATCAAACTGATGCACACGGTTGAGAACAGGGCGGCCATGAGACCTCTTCCCTTGCTTCCTTAGAGTAGAAGTTATGAAATAATTTCCTGATTGCTTCTCCAACAATGGCTGGCAAATCTTAGTCTTCTTTTTTTTAACAAAAAGTACAAGATACAAATGGAAATCCACCACACAGTTCTTCATTTGTTTGATGCTCTCTCTCCAGCTAATACTCAGTGCTACCCTCAACAACCTTGTCTGACAGCCATCAAGTCGCTCTCAAGTATCTCCTCGTTAGTGTCCAACTCTCAGCACCATATGGAAGCCCACACTCGACTGTTGCATGGAAGAATTTCATCTTAAGGTTTCTGTCAAGGTTTGATTTCCATATAATATTCATCTTAATGAGCACAGTGCAGGCCTTGGCTTTTCTTACTTCAAAATGTTTGTTACTTTTGTTGATCCAGGACCCAAGATATTGAAAGTTAGCTTCCCTTTTTAAAGCTTCTCCACGAGTCATTTTAAGTTCCCCGTCTGATTGAATAAAATGTATTCAGTCTGATACATTAATGAGCAATCCGACTACATTTTCCACGGTTTTTAACAGGTCGAGTTGGGCAAGATCGGTTATGTTAACTGAAGGAAATCTTCTGCTTCTTCGTTCTGTTAGCCGTTAGCGTGAAGCCTAGATATTCATGTTCACTCACTGCTGTTCTCATGACAGAGTCGAGGACGATGACAAATAAAGATTGCGCGAATGTGCCACCTTGGATAACTCCGTTGAGTAGATATGGAAGAATCCTGTCTCGCCATCAAGTGTATTACTTGAGCTTCAGTGTCATTGTAAAATTATCTCCACTGCCTTTACTATTCTCTCTGGTATACCACATGCTTTTAAAATCAAGAACATCTTATTCCTCAAGTGTAAAATCAACAGTTTTGATTGGTAAAGTTTTGTTGACTATTGTTTGTACCTGTTGGTGATCATATATGATAAGTATTTGTCCAAGTAAATTTGAGAAGTGTTCCTTCCACTTTTGCATTTGTTCCTTAGTGTTTGCATCCTTGAGGAAGTCCACCCTGAGTCAGCTTTCGACCAGTGACTTAATTAGCTGTGGCCCATACTAGGTGGCTCTTTTGTTGCTCAGCAGCGAGTGTTACAGTTTGTTTTTTTTCAAGCAAGTTTTGCTTGAGCCCAGGTGTATGCCCGTTTTAGGTTATCCTTTGCTTCTTCTAGCCTTGTACTGTTTTCATGTGTTAACCTCGTTTTTTTTTTGTTCCTCCCGTAACTGCTTAAGAGTGTCTTTCTTCTCTTCGACCTCATCTTCCCGTGCGAGCCATGGGAAAGAAAAAAAAAAAAACGCTTCTGCTTTTCCATTTTAGCGCACCTGGAATGTAGTTCCGTCGTCTTTCCGTCAGTCCGTCCATAAACACTTGCAACTTCTCTGAAACTACACACACGATTTTGATGAAACTTGACCACAACCTTCATCACAAGGTATGTACCAAAGTTTGTTCAAAACATTAAAAAAAAAAAAAAAATGGTCAGGTCGATTTGAGGTGAGGGGGTTGGGTGGGGGGGGGTTGCCCTCCCCCCCCCCAAAATAAGTGTTTGCTTTCTTCTCTGAAAGTGCACACATAATTTTGATGAAACTTCACCATAATCTTTATCACCCTTGATGTACCAAAGCTTGTTCCCACCATTAAAAAATTAAAAATACATCAGTATTTACTTTCTTCTCCGTTACATATTTTGTGGGTCATCCACGCCTTCCAGTGGTTCCCTGGTTTTCTTATCCATTGACCACCAGGTGAGCACCCAGGAGTATTGCCCCTATTTTGTGGTAAATATTTATCTGCGGCGTTTTTTTTGTGGGCAATTATTTTGCTGGAAATCAAGTCAGCAGGGTCATTTACATTTGTTTCACAAAGCGATGAAAACATGCTTCTAACTTCAATAATGTAAGCTTTTTTGATGTTTTCATCTCCAACCTTGCTCCAGTCATAACATACTCTTTTGTCATTGCGTTTTATATTGGCACGCAAACAAAGGTGAATCTTTGACACCGTTTTGTGATCTGAACATATTTGGAAGAACGCGTCATATGCTTCGCAGTTCAGCACGCTGTTTCCCCATTTCTTGTGGATAAGTAACCCACAATTAATTTGCAATTGGTCACTTGCTTTGACATCAACACAAATTTTTATGACGGACACTAGGCATCAAAAAGCTACATATATCGATCAGTTTCAAATGTAGCATCTCGCCACCGTAAGAGCATTTAAATTATTGCATCAGATGTGAAAATAAATGTGAATTGTTGCTTATTGCACTGTACTTGATCATTACATCCTCACAGTAAATTATATGTTCTGGAATATGGATAATATCAAGACCGAGCTCTGTTGCTGTCTTTACAAGTTCACCTTGTTTATAACTTCATTTAAAAGTCTGAACATTAAAAGTTGCAATTATCAGCAAATTTATGCATTTTTATGTTTTGTATCAAGTGCATGCTGCGATTGTGGAATAAATAATTTTACAGGGTTACCTATTTATAAAGTATCCAAATATGGTGGCATTTTAACCATACAGCCGCTCCCTTCTCCCCCTTCGCCCCCAATCCCATTTGGCATGTACATGCCTTTTCTCTGTGGTCTCCTAATCCCATTTTCCTTTCCAGTCTCTTCTCACTCCTCACACACTTACGTTTCCTCCCCCACCCCCCATTTCTACTTCTCATTCACATTTCACACTTCCCCTCCCCCGCCCCCACCCCCCAAAGCCTTTTCCATTTATTTTACTTGCATTAATTACTGTTTGACATTTGTTTCAAAAATGGAACCAAGCTGTTCAAGGCTCAGCACAAAAAGCACAAATAAATCTCAACCGAGCATTTAAACAAACACAAGGATAAGAAAAATGACATTTTGATGTATTGGCCAAGAATTACATTTAGTCTGTTTGAACACAAGACTGCGAGATGTCCAGTCAATGAAAATACAAAAAAACTATCACATTATTACCGTTATGAGGGGTGGGAGGGGTCAGATACTCGATTAAGGCCTCAAGGCCAACCAGACAATTGCATAGGTTAGACATTTTATCCCCGTATTAAGGATCAGTGGATAAGGACATGTCATCTTGTAGTTGGGAGGCTGTGTTGTCACCGGTAGTAGTTGGAGAGGTTAAGGTGTGTGTAATTGTGTTCTCCCATGTTGAGAACCAGGTAATGCCAGGTGAGTGAGGATGGGCTTGGATTGTGCTGAGCACCTGGGCTAGTGCATAAAGCCGTTCTGGGACTCTGGACTTCTCAGGGAGTAATTCACGCAGGAAGAGCCAGGAGTGGCTAACGACCCCACGCCAGGTGTGGCGGCAGCATTAGGTGACAAAGGACTGCGACAAATATTGTGACCACTGATGACTGGGGGGGGGGCACTCTGCAAGGAGCCCCACCTCTGGAAAAAGCCCAGAGGCCAGCAAGAGACATCACCTCTCTATGTCTCTCCATATCTCTCGTGTGCTCTGCACCCTGCTGGATCGTGCTCGAAAACAAGCTCCGTACGAGTTTGGCTTGGCATCGGACCATCACCCAGCCAGCTGGTGTCCAACATCATTCCATCTCACTTACCTGGTTCTTTATCCATATGAATGGTGATCGATCATGGCACCCCAGAAAACTAAGAGAATTGTAATTGCTTAAAGTTGTTTTGGGCGATTGTCTTATGTGCAGGGATTCGTACTGTTTTTATCGTCTCATCCTGATCTATTTATTACCTTGAGCAGTCCATCTGCACGTTGTGTTACTCTCAACATGTCAAGTTTGGTTTGGTTTAAAAACGCCTTGAGAGTCAAATTGACATCAATTTATAATTGATGCGATTTAGATCCCGATTGAAGTATGAGGTGCATTCTCACTGCTCGGATATGCATCAGGGTAAAATAAATTAGTTAGAGAATGTATAAAGTAGTAGACAATGCATAAGCTAGTGAATATTCAATGCTTTCCCTCATGATATTGTTGATAAGCAGAGTTACCTTGGAACATTCCTCGTCGGCAGCTCGCTTTTGAACCTGCAATCGCTCGAGGTGGAGGTTGTGCTGGTTCCTTTCCTGTCATACACATTGATAATATGGTTACTCCACCCACTAACAACTGCTTACCAGTCAAACTTTTAGCAAGTATGTAAAAGTAGCTTTAAACATAGCAGGTTTTCTTTTTTAACCAAAATATGGCATAAAGTACATAAAGTGTGAAGTACATAAACATAAGTAAATGACTGCCACTGTTTGAATCTGTACTGTGGGACCTTTTCACAGGGGTCTTGCATGTGTATGACAGACCATTGTATACAAGTTGCAGGTCCGTCCCATCAGACTCATGTACCGACAAAACACCTCCCTCGTTTTTCTGAATACAATCACCCAATTTATTTTTTTGTATACATTCTCGAGGATCGATTGAGAGCTAACACACAACGCACAACAAGGGGGGCAGGAGAGGGAAGGACAAAACAGTGGGGAACAGAGACATTAGATCTGTGGAAGGGAGAGGGATGGGGCAGGCAACATGGGGTACACAATATGGACACCACAGGGACTTTCAGGAAGGAAGGCAGGGAATTTGATAGAGGTGGGTTTGGGGTGGATTAACAGGGGAAGAAAAGATCGTGGTTTTGGATGGGGGAAGATAAGAGGTGGTGGTGAACAGCTGTTTTGAAGGCCTGGAGGGAAGAATGGGATTGGAGAGAGTGTGGGAGTTTATTCCAAAGGCAGGAAAAAAGAGGAATGAAAGAGTGAAGGTGAGCAATGATTCGTGATTTTGGTAGGTTTACCAGAAGGGGGTTGCTGGCAGACCTTGAGCACCCTGCGGAAATATGGCGGGGGCATATCGCAGACAGAGCGGGGGGGGCGAGACTGGAGAGGAGACAGTTGAAAACAGAAAGACCACTGACCTATCTGCGGTGAGAGAGTGAGAGACCCAAAGACTCAGCCTCACCGTGGGAGACACCAAAAATCCTAAATGCCTTGGTTTCCACAGCGAAAATCCGAGAAAGGTGAGAAGAAGGAGCACCAGCCCAGAGGGGAGAGCATCACTCCATCAGGCTTCGGACGAAAGCTTTGTATGTGGTCAGGAGCTCAGGTGGGCCAAGGAAGGACTTTGCACGACAGAGGATTCCCAGTCGGATACTGGCTTTGGAGGCCAGGTTGGAAATGTGGCTTTCCCAGGAAAGATCGTGGCAGAGAGTGAGACCCAGAAGCTTGAATGAAAGGACTTCTTCCAGAGGATTGTTGAGAAAGTCGGCAGGGGAGTGGTGGTGGGGGTGGGGGGGTCCAAACAGTCCTTTTGGAGAAAAATAGTGAGAGTTTGAGATTTGTCAGGATTGAAAGACATGTTCCACGTGTTGGACCAGCCTGGTGTTGGTGCGGTGGTTAGGGCAGCGGCTTAGGATCCAAAAGGTCCTGAGTTCAAGCCCCGTTGGGCCACTGAATTAATACACCAGGGGGTTGACTCAGCCTGTCATCCTTCCGAGGTCTGCGAAATGAGTACCAGTATACTGGGCCGGTGTATTCCCCAGTTAAAATAGGTGTACCATATCCCTGTGTCGTAAGAGGCGACCAGGGTTTAGTCAGGAAGGGCATCCGGCATAAAACATGTGCCAAATCACGATGCGGATCATACGGATGATCCACTGTGGCGACCCCTAACAGGAGCAGCCGAAAGAAGAGGAAGAAGAAGAAGTTCCACGTGTTGGACCACTTTGTGATTTTATCCAGATCTGCAGTGAGCGAAGAAGCTGCTGCTTGCCGGTCTGAGGGATGACAGATGGTACGGCAGAGGACGGAATCATCAGCAAAGGGATAAAGAGGATTTTCCAGAGAGATGGAGAGATCATTGATGAAAACCAGAAAGAGAACAGGGCCCAGAACACTGCTTTGAGGAACCCCAGCTTGGACAGGAAGGGGGGGATGAGAGAACTCCATTGAGGGCCACACGTTGGTTGCGACAGGAGAGGAAGTCTGCGAGCCATGAGTGGAGATGGCCTTGGATACCATAGGAAGAGAGTTTGGTGAGCAGGGCAGGGTGCCAGACCGTATCAAAATCACGAGATATGTCCAGGGAGATGGCTCTGATGTCCTGTCTGGCATTGAGAACCTCCATCCATTGTTGGGAGAGCAGAAGCAGCATATCCAGGGTAGAGTGACCTGGTCTGAAACCAAATTGATGATTGAAAATCAAGCCATTGTAGAAGAGGAAGGCTTTAATGTCTGAAGCGATGATCGAGTCCATAACCTTGCTGATGATTGGGAGAAGGCTGATTGGTCTGTCGTTGCAGGGATGTTTTTGCACCTTATTTTGCAGAGCGGTAATGTTTGCTGATTCTCCTGCAGATGGCAGATGACCTTGAGCCAATGAGAGGGTGAATAGAACAGAGAGAGGGAGAGCAAGAGCAGAGGAGCAGGTTTTTAGGACATGTGGGCTGATGCTGTCTGGACCGGTTGCAGAATCTGAGTCGAGGTTTGACAGCAAGCTCTCCACTTTGTCAGAAGAAAAGGACACAGAGTCCAGGGACAGCTGGGTGCGACTGGGTAAGATGGGTCTGGAAATCGATGGGTTTCGGACACAAGATTTTGATGCAAACACTGTGTTTAGACATTCAGTCTTTTCACGTGCGGTATCAGCAGTGCGGCGATTTGAGGTGAGGGAGGGGATGGAGGGGGATCTTTCACCAGAAACAGATTTGATTAGACGCCACAAGAATTTGGAGGAGAGAGGTTTGATACCAGAAACCAATTGCTCCTTCATCACACCATCCATGGCTTTCTAAGAAAAGGTGCGCAGGCACCTTCAGGTTAGTCCGGTTGTCTCGAGTTGAGATAAGTTCAAGACCAGAGCAGCCCTCAGTTCAGTCCAGGGGAGGGGGAACTCTGCAGTGTAGGTGCCAGGCCTCACTTGCCTGTTCTTTCATCACGCCTCACACCAGTGTGTTTGTGTACTACGGTCAACTTGTATACAGGCCTCACGGACTACAAAGTGTATGTGTTGGAAGTCCCATCGCCAATCAGTGTCGGTCTCACCAATATATTTTCACAAACCTCCAGCCCCTTTCCTAGTCTCATTTATGTTGTCATCTGTTCCATGCTCTTCACCCTCTGATGTAAATCAGGTTTGCAGCTGTAGATACAGTATATAATATGAAGATTCCTGGTGGGAGGGGTGTGCAGGTGTGCATTTTGAAAGGGCCCTTCAGGAGTTGTGACCTTGTGTGTGAAAATATCCGTTTGTTACTTGCAAAATCGAAGATTTTTCAAGTATATTGGTTCGTCGATTTTGTTATTCTGTCTGTCTGTCTGGCTATCAGCTGCAGGCCACAATTTTAAACCGATCTTCACAAAACTTCACCACATGGTAGAGTTTGTCATAGGGAAGAAGCCTATTGTTTTTGAGGTCAAAAGGTCAATATAGGCCAAAGGTCAACAACTTCATTGAGATTTCTAAAATCCTCAATTTTCATCCAATTGAGTTGAAATTTGAAGAAGATTTATATTTCAGGTCACTGAATTCAACCAGCCCATTATTTTTGAGGTCAACGTAGACCCAAGGTCAACAACTTATGTTGTATTTCTAAAATCTTCAATTCTCATCCCATTGACTTGAAATTTGAAGAGGATTTGCAAATGAGATAACTGAATTCAACCACCAATTATTTTTGAGGCCAACATAGGCCAAATTTCTAAAATTGTCAATTTTCATCTGATTCACTTCAAATTTGAAGCCGTTGCATATTTGGTTATTGAATTCAACCACCAATTATTTTTAGGTCAAAGTTGTTTTATGGATTTTGTAAGTATCTGCTCTGCACGTCGTCGTCTTCCTGTTTGTCTGTTTGTTTGTATGTCAATCGCCTACAGATCGAAATTCAAAACCGATTGTCATGAAACTTTACCAGGTTGTAGAGGTTGTCTCAACTGAGAAGCCTATTGATTTTGAGGTCAAAGGTCATCTTGATGTCATATTTCTAAAATCATCATTTTTCATATGATTGACTTGGAAGTTGAACAGGATTTACATATTGTGTCACTGAATTGGGAAGCCAATTATTTGAGGTCAAAGGTCAAGTCAAGGTCAAATGTCTAAAATCCATTTTTGTCTGAAAAATCATCAATTTTCATCCGCGTGACTTCGAAATTAAACAGCAATTGTATAGTGCATTAATAAATTGGGAAACCAACTATTTTTGAGATCAAAAGGTCAACTCAAGGTCAAACTTCTAAAAGCATCAATTTCAATCTGAAAAAATAATCAATTTTCATCCGATTGACCGGAGCTTTGATTAAGATTGTCAATTTTAATCTTAATGAAATGGACAATTTGATGCATCCATGGCAACCTTTAGAGAGGGGGTGGATTTTGCACATATCGTGCTCCGCACGACATCTTTTTCTTATTTTGTGTTTATTTTTGCTGTCATGTTGTTATTTATTTTTATTACTTTTAAAATTATTTTGTACAAATTTGCGTGTGGAGATGCTTCCTTTTCCACCGACAGGGATGGAAAGTCTCCCGAGAACGGTAACATCAGCCAATCGCTGCTTGCATGTTTGGGGCACGAGTCCACTGAAACAAGACTTTGAACCCTGCTCACGCAACCATACATAAATGCTGTAGAATGCAGAATGGGGTTTGGTTGTGGATACCTCCCCTGTGAGTGATTTCAAACAACACCAAGCTATGAAGCAAATGAGCAGGCAGACTCGTGAAGGGAAAGCGAGCAGGCAGACGCACAACCCGGGCATATACCTTCTTGGCACAACTCCTCAGAGTGCCATCGGTGACCGCTATCAAGCAGCCGAGGCCCAACAGCCTCATGGGTAAAGCAATATGGCTGGCTGCAGCAAAAATATGCCAAACAATGAGAAGTCACAGAAAATGACTCGAGGGACACAGATCCCTCATACGCAGATGTGCAAGTCCGTGCAGCCACACCGAGCAATGTGCGCTGAAAAGGATAATGACTGCACCTTCTCCAGTGAGGACGGAGATCCCCGCCTCACGACAGCACAGCGCTCTACACCAAAGCTAAAAGCTAAAAAGTTGTCGCCTGTTCTACAAACAACTACTAGGTTCCAGACAAATCACAAAAGATAAAATGAACAGAGCTGGAACTTGGAGGAGAAGGAAATCATCCTCCACTGCAAAGTGTTTTCTGCATATGAAGCATGGGTGACCAGCAGTAAAATGCGAAAGATTAATGAACCAATTGAAACCAACAAAGCCAAGGCTGAAGGTTCTTTGAACGAAATTCACTGCAGTAGCATCATGATTAAAAAACACTTGACCCAGGAAAGAATAAAGGAAATAACTGAAAAAGCAAGACAGCAAGCAATTGAAGACATAAATCAGATGACCCAAGGAGAGAGAATCAGCATAAAAAAGAAAATCTAGACAAAGAAGGAAAAATGGACCTTATTATGGGCATTGTAATATGCCAGACGAAAAGGCTTGAGGAAACAAAGTGCAAACACCTGGGGACAGATAATCTGAAGACTTTGCCCTGACAAAGGTAATTTTAATAGGGCAACACTAAGCTCAAAGAAAAACAATATACTCAAACAGAAAATATTCACAGAGGAGGAACTAAGAATAAGAGATGAACAAACTGAAGAGGAAAGAAGAAATGACGACTTCCTACCAATGCATGGAATACACACACACACAAATGGAATGACAGGACATACGTTTAGGATGAGATTCCCAGAGTACAAACTCCCAAAGAAAAGGAACAACCATCAGAACTTACTGGTGCGACACAGAAAATAGAACAAGAGAGGAAAAACAGAAACAGATGAGATTTCAAATTTAATCACAATAACAGAAACAGAAATTGGGCAACAGATTGGAGAATTGAATCAAGAAACAAAACTAAAAACTGAATACTCCACAACAACACCAGAGAATGACAAAAGGAAATGCTGCAGCAGCACCCCGAGAGAAAGAACAACTTGAAGTTACTAACTCGGATCAAATAGCACCTTTGCAAACAAAACAAATAAGAGCAACAAGGATAGATCACAATGAAGAGGAGAATAATGGACAACAGAATGAAGAAGAGGAGGAGGAGGTTCACAATGAACAGCACACCAAGGCTCGAAGATGAGCTGGCTAATAAAATAGAGTAAAAAGCAAATTAATATCACCCAAGCAAAGACCACATCTCCACTGAATAAACAACAATAAACAGTTGAAGACGCAAGTGAGGAAAATAAACCAAGAAGTCACTAAAATGCAGGTTTTGTGGGGAAAAAAAACACAAAGTACCAGTCACCTCCTTTTGGGATGTAAAAAAAAAAACTCATGGCGGAACAGCTGTACACAGAAATACATGGCAGCGTCTGTAGCGTAATCCACTGGCACATCTGTAAACAATTCAACATCCCAGTCCCAGAACAATCATGGAAACACAAACCAGATCCGATCCTTGATAATGAACATATTATGCTCAGGCATGACAAGATGATCCCATCAAGTGTTGACACCGCAAACAAAGCACTGCATCCAGACATAGTACTCAAACACAAAAAATTACCCCCGTGTGGGGGTGACGGTCATCTCGATAATACCACGAGTTCTCAATGTTCAGTTATGACCGAAGACTACTGCGCAGTTCTACTGCGCAGCTTGGTTAAAGATGACTCGGCATTTTGGCGTGCACGCAAGAAATTATATTTTGAAAATAAATGCCGACGTTTACATTTCGGGTTTTGAAACTTTTGCAACTTCGGCGGAAAATGTATAAATATACAAGGTCAGCTGCTATGTAATGACACCATTCACTAACTTTTACCATGCCCAGTAGAGAATATATAGCCTCCTGAAGGTAGGGCAGTTTTTGCAAACTTTGAAGTCACGTGACGCGAAAGCGAAATTCGAAAATCCGTCCTGACCAAATTTAGATATTGTCCCATACATTCATATGCCACAATCAAATTCAAGATCGCTTGAGAAATGTAGGAGGAGATACATTATGAAAATCGTCATTTTCGCAAATTCAAAGGCCTCGTGACCTTGACCTTCGGTGACCTTGAAAGTCATACCATCGTGTACGTCTCATCGACCTCTATCAGGATCACTAATGACCAGATCTCCCGCTTCAACTTCATTGTGAATGGACGGATCGAAGGACATCGACACCCATATTATTAGGTCATGCTCGAAGAGATGACCTAAAAAGGAAAAAAAGGAAAAGTCAGCAATGTTGATCAAGGTTTTAGCTCCCAATGAGTTTGGACGAACTGCCACATAAATCAGGAAAATGACCGAATACCAGGATCTGAAAAATGAGGTCAAGAGGATGTGGAGATTGAAGAAAGCTGAAATTGTACCAGTGATAGTTGGAGCTACATGAATGATAAAGAAAACCTTTACTGAGCATTTAATAAGCATTCTGGGAATATCACTACAAACGAGCTGCAAGTGGAGGCTGTCAGAAGTTCAGTGAAGATTTTGAAAAGAACCCTTGGAACGAGGCTATGAGCACGAAGTTTCAGATTTTGTTTCATGAATCACGATACTTTACTGAAAAAAAAAGAGGTAGAGAACTTCCTCCCACATGAAACCCACAAATGGAGACCAACAACCAACTGTCAAAAAATTTCAATGAACGTTCTTATGATAGTAAATAAAAATACATCTCAAGTCTGAATGTTTGCACAGATCTCACCAGTTTCAATTCTGATAACCCTTTATCGAGACGATGTAATTTTTCATTGAATCGAGACGTCACTCGTTCTACCTGCAGCCCCACAGACACGTGGACGCTCAAACTCACAGTCTTGAAACTTGACAATTACAATAGACAATGAGAACAAGTATGCTACGACAAGAGAATGGTGCCTGCCGATCCTCTTTGGCATTTACTTTGCTCTAAAAGGGCCAAGCCACAAGTTTCTGTACATCTGCACTCATTGCAATGTCATTGTGCTCAAAAGTGAAAGTTTGCAGAAAAGCTCATCATGTGAGTTAAATCACAATGTTGAATGGTGTGTGTGTGTGTGTGTGTGTGTGTGTGTGTGTGTGTGTGTGTGTGTGTGTGTGTGTGTGTGTGTGTGTGTGTGTGTGTGTGTGTGTGTGTGTGTGTGTGTGTGTGTGTGTGTGTGTGTGTGTGTGTGTGTGTGTGTGTGTGTGTGTGTGTGTGTGTGTGCGCGCGCAATGGTTTGTTTTTGTATTTGAGTTTATGGGGACCACAAAAAAAATTAAAAAGGAAACGTTTTTTCAAAATAAATAAATCTTTCTTAAACACTTACTTCAAGATGAGTTCGTTTCGCCGTCTCATCGATAAGTTGAACCATCGCTTCCTTCAACCTCTCGACCTCAGTCTCTTGTTGCCTCTCTCGTAACAGGGCCTAATATGTATGCAAGCACAAAAAGATCCCACAACATCGTGAGACATTTTGCAGTTAACGACCTGCACTGTAAATGAATGGTGAAATGTGCTTTTGTTCAGACCACAAGGACAAGCCTGAGATCCTCTTAAAATTAAACCATCCCTACACTTGTAACTAATCCCATCCCTTCCTGCTCGCTATCTTTTACACCCTCATACTTGCAGGTGGTTTTTTTATTTTTATGCATCTACAGCCAAATGCCAGACGCATTATGATTTTGGGTTGTCAGTCCGTCTGTCATCGGTTATTTGTTTGCACAATAACTTGCGAACCACTGCAGGAAATTCAAACAAACTTCGGACAAGTATAGACTGTAATACAAAGATAAACAGATTGGACCTTGCCTTCAACAGGTCAAAAGTCAAAATTAATGTGCCCTTCGAAAATCATTTTGCAGAACCAGAGGGGGAAATAAATAAATAAATAAATAAATAAAACAGGCAAATCGATTGGGAAAGTGGAGGTTAAAAAAAAAAAAAGGAGGAAACTGGGTGGTGCAAATAAGCAATGGTTTGATGATGCAGAGGGTTACAAGTGTAAGATGATCTTGTGTTTTAATTAGCCTTGCACATTCCCATATGGATTGGCCTCACCCATTCCCTTACATTCCTGAAAGGATAAGAAACGAAATTGTAACCGGTCTGTGTTTCAGTCAGTGTGCAAGTCTGCACGCAGACCTTCTTGAATGTAGATCGTTCGTTCTCGTATCCACGCTAATCCATATACCCCAGCAAGGCTCTGCATTGTTAAATGCTTTCCTTTACTATATTAAATATTCCTTTTTGGAGTACAAGATATTTCTAGCTTTATTACAGCAATTAGTAATTACAAAAAAAAAAAAACACATGAGCATTCCCAATTAACGAGACCATGAGCAAATTATATATAAAAGGGGGAGGGGGTGGGGGGAACCACACCTCATTTCTTTGTAGCACTGTTTGATCCAAGAGGGTGAGAGCATCCTGAAGTTTTTCTGCCACTTCATCCCGTTCACTTTTGAGGGATTTTTCAAGGCTTTGGAAATCCTTCATCAGCGTTTCATACTTGGCCTTCTCTCCATTCGCCCATAACAGTTCAGCTTCCTTGTGGTTTAACCTGGAAGAACAAGGAGATCACTCCATAACATGAAGGGTACAAGGAACCAGAGCAAAACAAAATCCCTCTTCTGAAGATACCAGCATACGAGCAATGAAAGCTCAATCATTTGTATTTACATTAGGTGAACCCATATCCATGTTGTGCTTTATAGATGATTACCAAATTTCACACTTCAACTTCACGCATGTATTACGAGCTTTGCGCAAAGTCCCGTGAAACTTGTCTGAAGCAGCCTCCTCTTCATTGATAAGGTGCTACACCAGATTGATCAGACAAAATTTGGCAAGACAATGGCAATCAGTGTTATCAGAAGAAATTTAATAACTTTCAGAGGAATTGAAACTCCGTTCAGAAGCTAAATAATCTATCGAGATAAAGTGCAATGCATTGTTTCCCATATTGGCCTGATTACTCATGTAGCTTTCATCCACCTTGCCACGAGCATTGGAACGCATCCATTTGTAACGAAGTCGGCATAATATGAGAAAATAAACTGAGAACAGGAAGGGAAAGAGGGAAGAGTCAGTGGAGTGAGAAGAAAATAAAGAAGCAACTTTTACTACGTGTGTGTGTGTGTGTGTGTGTGTGTGTGTGTGTGTGTGTGTGTGTGTGTGTGTGTGTGTGTGTGTGTGTGTGTGTGTGTGTGTGTGTGCGCAATCAGTTGTGCACCCCTGTATGTCTGCCTTTTAAAAATGAACCAGAACGGCACTCAGTCGAGCGAATAGCTCCGCCAGGCTGAACAGTTTACGTTTTGTATCCCATAGATGGGCCGGATTCGGATCTTCACCAAAATCGAATCAATTCATCCTTGTCACACACCCGACCTGTCCAAAAATTGAGATATCTTGTTCACAGACAAACAGACAGATAGACAGACGTTGAAAACATAACCTCCATCCACCTTAGGTGACGGAGGTTAAAAATAAAAGTTTTCTATTGCAATTCATGAATGTTCTTGGCGCCAGTGATGACAGTCACAATAGGACACAAAGCAAGCAACCTCGTAATTATGTCAATGACCACCACAATGGGAGTATATTAAATTTCCAAAATACCGATTACCAAATTACCCATCGTGTTGCATCAAATGGAGTTATTGCATCCATAATGCTATTTGAAAATAAAAATAAAAAACCAACAATGGTGGAATCAATTTCATCACCGCCTCCTCAGGGTATACCCACTCAAAAACACTATTTTTGAAGGACTGAAACAGTAAGCCACGCGTCTTGAAGGAAGATGAGACAACGGCAAGTAAATTCGTCATTGAAAGAACAAGTTATTCAAATGTATAATCCGTGGAATGTTTTTCACAACAGTCGATACGTAGTACGAGGTCGTTTTCAGATGCGAGACTATCCATAACAGTTGGCATCGACGTGTACATGAAACAAAAACGGATAAAGCAATGTTGATACCTTTCTTGGAGTTCAGCAAGTGAAGATTTTAACAACTGCACCCTCTCCTCTGTGTCAGCTTCATTCTTCTGGACCAAATCCAGATCTTTCACCTGTGATATCATGCAGGTGAAGAAAAAGTAGAAAAAGCTTGATTTGAAAACACTGCAAAAGATAACTGCTGCCACAACATTATATACATGCTGGTGAATACAGGGTGTCCATAAAGTCCTTGTGCAACTTTGAACTTTCATAACTTTTGATATACACATGATAGAAACAAACTATAAACTAGAGGGGGAGCACTCGGGAGAGTGCAAAACCTCCGCCGCCAATACTGCTGGGTCACTCAAGTGAACCTTATATCTTATTCATTAAATATGATGTCAACAGTGCTGACAGTTATAGTTCTTTTCTCCAACATTTTTTTTTGGGCGGGGGGGTTGGAAATCACTTAAAACATGTATATATACAAAAAAAAGAAATCGAAATTATGTTGAAAAAAAAGTTGCAAAAATTTTTTTTTCTCTAAATTATTTTGGGGGGTTGGAAATCACTTAAAACATGTAGAAATGCAAAAAAAAATTTTATTTCTCGAACAATTTTTTGGGGGAGGGGTTGGAAATCACTTAAAACACGTAGAAATGCAAAAAAAAAAAAAAATTCTCTAAATTTTTTTGGGGGGGTTGGAAATCACTTAAAACATGCAGAAATGCAAAAAAAAATTCTCTATTTTTTTTGGGGGGGTAACAATTTTTTGGGGGGGTTGGAAATCACTTAAAACATGCAGAAATGCAAAAAAAAAAAATTCTCTAATTTTTTTTTGGGGGGGGGACCAAGTCCAAAAATTAATGGCATGATCCTTGGACCATACCTAACCCCCGTAGTTTCGTGGAATGGTTTCGTCGAAATCCGTCGAGGAGTTTTTCCATAATACTGTTCACAAACAAACAAGCAGTCATAGACTGGTACTTACGAAATCGTCAACTTGACCTCTGACCTTGTCTAATAAAAGCTGTCTCTCGAGAAGGTAGCGACGCAAACCAGAAGTTTCTATGATGATTCTGTACCAAACCATCAAAAATCGATGTTTTGGATGTTTGACCTCACTGTGACCTTGACCTTTGACCGATTTTGACCAAAATCTAATCATTACTAGCCATTACCCTCTTGAATCACGTGGTGTAATTTGACATTAGTAGCTTCTTCCGTTCTCGAGTTATCATGCCTACAAACAAACAAACAAACAAACAAGCAGTCATAGACTGGTACTTACGAAATAGTCAACGTGACCTCTGACCTTGTCTAATAAAAGCTGTCTCTGAAGAAGGTCCCGACGCAAACCAGAAGTTTCTACGATGATTCTGTACCAAACCATCAAAAATCGAATGTTTTGGATGTTTGACCTCACTGTGACCTTGACCTTTTGACCGATTTTGACCAAAATCTAATCAGCACTAGCCATCACCCTCCTGAATCACGTGGTGTAATTTGACATTGGTAGCTTCTTGCGTTCTCGAGTTATTTGTACCAAACCATCAAAAATCGAATATTTGAACTCACTGTGACCTTGACCTTTGACCGATTTTGACCAAAATCTAATCAGCACTAGCCATCACCCTCCTGAATCACGTGGTGCAATTTGACATTGGTAGCTTCTTCCGTTCTCGAGTTATCGTGCCTACAAACAAACAAACAAACAGAAACGGAAGGCATCAATATACTTACGAAATCTTTAGATTTCGTAAGTAACAAACAAGCAGTCATAGACTGGTACTTACGAAATCGTCAACTTGATCTCTGACCTTGTCTAATAAAAGCATGAATCAGTCAGAAGCCCAAGGGGAGCTCGAATTCTGAATTCATTGTGGTCTACGATTTTACACTGTGGTTTGCAGATAATGAGTCCCAGACAAAAACTAGATTTCTTATAAAAATTCCATTTTTTTGTTTTTATTTTTAAAAAAGTGATTCAGTACCAGCAGGATATGCCAGATAATAGGTGTATTACTTTTCAGAAGAATCTGATAAAAGACTTATTATTATTATTATTATTATTATTATTATATATATATATATATATATATATATATATATATATATATATATATATATATATATATATATATATATCAGTTATTCATCGCTGTTCCAGAATTTCGACAACCGAGTTTTAAGCGTCCTAAGCGATCGCAAAAACCAAAGACAAAATTAAAATTGAAGTTAAAACGAACTCGTAACGACGACCGAAGCAAAAATACTCCATTTCTCCACATGAATTTACGGAATTATGTTTGACCTCACTGTGACCTTGACCTTTGACCGATTTTGACCAAAATCTAATCAGCACTAGCCATCACCCTCCTGAATCACGTGTTGTAATTTGACATTGGTAGCTTCTTCCGTTCTCGAGTTATCGTGCCTACAAACAAACAAACAAACAAACAAACAAACAAACAAACAGAAACTGAAGGCATCAATATACTTACGAAATCTTTCGTAGTAACAAACAAACAAACAAACAGAAAGGGGTGAAAACAGTCACCTCCATCCATCTTCGAAGATGGCGGAGGTTAATGATGCATGGAAGCAGAATTTATAAAGTCTTCACTCAATACAGTTCAAATTTTTAGACTTCAACAGAAATCGCCAGCTTTCATTGTACATTGTTCAATCCGATTTTCCAACTTGTTTTTCCAACCATTCTCCAGTTGCTGCTGAGCGATGTCATTAATTGCAATAAACATGGAGACAAACTAGAAGGGCACTCAGTGGAGCACATACCTCTGCCAGGATGGCCAGTTTATGTTTTGTATCCCACTGATAGGTCGGATCTGGATCTGGACCCGAAACAAAATTTAATTGGCTTGTTATTGTCACCTACCCAACTCGTCCACCAGGTTTTGTCAAAATGTGTCGGTTACTTTTTGAGATATCGTACTGTATATCGTTTTTGGCCCAATCTCTCAACGGTGAAGAATCACTAAAAATTGCCGTTTACAAATCCGGATCTTCACCAAAATCTAATCATTTCATCCTTGTCACACACCCAACCTCTCCATCAAATATCCGCCCGAATCCATCCACAACTTTTTTGAGATATCCTGTTCACAAACACAGAAATAGGTGAAAACATAACCTCTGCCCACATTCAGTGGTGGAGGTAACAATTGTTTCCCATGTATGTTACTCACAGCTGTCTGTAATCTGTCCCTCAAACGGCCAGATTCCTTTTCCATGGCTGCTGCTCGTGTCTGTCTCTCTTCCTGATCCAGCGAAGCCTGTCTGTCAAACAGAAATGTTCAATAGTCAACCTTTACACATCTTTCACTGAGAATACTAAAACTTTAAAAACAACTGGAGGGTCAAACAGGTAGCAAAAATGATTCTTTTATTTTTACTCCAAATGAGTGAAACATAAATGTATGGGCACCGGAGCTGCACATGAAGCTTCTCCATTTCCACGATTTGTTCACCAAGCGTACGAGTCAACTCTCGGTTGGTCTGCACAGAAATTTGAGGCATGTACAGGAGCAGGGGTGAGAGGGACAGCAAGAGAACTGGTAACCCAAGATGTGTGTGTGTGTGTGTGTGTGTGTGTGTGTGTGTGTGTGTGTGTGTGTGTGTGTGTGTGTGTGTGTGTGTGTGTGTGTGTGTGTGTGTGTGTGTGTGTGTGTGTGTGTGTGTGTGTGTGTGTGTGTGTGTGTGTGTGTGTGTGTGTGTGTGTGTGTGTGTGTAGGGGGGCAGGGAATAATAATTACAACCCCACGATATCGATATTTTTACTTGCCTTTTCCACTTTTTGGTGCATTGCCTGCATCTGGTAAAAGCTCTTCCTCAGATGAAGTACTTCACCCTGAGTATAACAGGGAAAAATAAAACAAAATTCTAAAACTGCAATATCCATCTTTCCGACATCTAATTGAACTGAAAGTTAGTTTGGTAAATGTCTTTTATGACCGAATGAAACCACTGACCGATTCCACTGTTAAAATCTAGAACGGCACTTGGTAGAGCGCATACCTAAAGCAGGTTGAACAGTTTATGTTTTGTATCCCACTGATCGGCTGGATCTAGATCCACACCTGAACCAAAATCGAATCGGCTTGTACTTGCCATAGACCCAACTCATCCATCAAGTTTCGTCCTAATATGTTCACAACTTTTTGAGATATCATGATTATATATATATATATATATATATATATATATATATATATATATATATATATATATATATATATATATATATAATATATATATTGTTACGGCTGTGGAAATTCGCAGAACACCAACAAGGTTCCTTAGATCAGTTAGATCGATAAGTCTGTGTTCAGTTAGATTTCCCCACCGTTGTTTAATGGGTATTATTCGTGTTCACCGGGCTGCGCCCCTTTGAGGTAGCCATTTTCCTTTTTCTGTCGTTATTTTGGACCAACCATAACTTAACAACCAAATCACCACCACCTTCGCCTCTTTACCTCCACAACTGCCAAGAAACCCACACCACAAACATCGCATCACCTCCGTTCCTGAAGCGACGCCATCTTCGCACCAGCAGTGGCGGGATCTGAACAAACGACATCGCTGCGGGCAGAGGCAGGGGTTCTCCAGGGGTCGAAGGTCGAGCTGCCAGACCAAGCGCGTCGATGATTTCCACGACGTCGGCTTTCCGGGGTCGAAGGTCGAGCTGTAAGATCAAGCGCGTCAGTGATTTCCACGACGTTGGCTTTCCGGGGTCGAAGGTCGAGCTGTCAGACCAAGCGCGTCGGTGATTTCCACGACGTCGGCTTTCCGGGGCCGAAGGTCGAGCTGTGAGACCAAGCGCATCGGTGATTTCCACGACGTCGGCTTTCCGGTGTCGAAGGTCAAGCCATCAGAACGAGCGCTTCGGTGATTTCTACCATGTCCGCTCTCCGGGGGTCAGAGGTCAAAGGGCAATGGGCGATTCTCGCTTCCCCGGCCCTATACAAGGACGAGCAGAACGGAGCTCAGGGGGGTTGTCGATCGGTGGTGAATCTGTGGAGCCCGCAGTCTGGAGGGGGTCGAGTGGTTACGGAATCTGGGTTTGTTGAAGAGGGTTGTGGTGGGCGAGTGCGAGTTGGGGGAGAGTCATAGTTGTTGGGAGTTGGCGAGGTTTGAGACGGTGGAGTTGAGAGCGTGAGGCAGTGAGTTGGTGAACGGAGCAGGGACGCGGAAGAGCACTGGGTGGCAAACCAGAGGGCTACGTGGAGACCACTGCCGGGGGAAAACGGCGACATGGAGACCACAGCCAGGGAGAGCTTGACAGCGCCAAGGCAGTCCGGGGTGAACGAGCATCAACTCGCTGATCGAGCATCAACGCCTGAAAGAGCATCAACCCCCCTTTTACTGAGCATCCACGCTGAGAGAGCGCCGGTAACCCCGTTCGTTCCCCCCAGCCGCTCTGCCGGCTGTGTGGCGCGAGCCTGCGCGTCCGTGTAGGGAATGCCGGAGAGAGAGCTCACCGACCACGCCAGGGGCCCGAGATCAGGCGCGGCTACGCTAGCTGCCGTGGGAATGAGACGTCGCGACCTGCCCACCGTCGCACCTCGAGGGTGCGGGTAAGGCCCTTCGGTCTCGTGGGCCGAGCCGGTCATCCAGGCTCCACGTCACAAACGGTCTAGAGGACCCTGTCTGCCACCCTTGTCTATGGGGGTGGCCATTTCTTTGCTTTGAATACATGTTGTGGCGCCGTCTATAAAGTAGACCTGCCGAAGTGATGTGCTTGTGAATAAACCTTTGCTTGAAGTCGGTGGTATTGCTTCCATTGCTTTCTTGCCTGTATCTGTGTTTTATTCTTTATTGGCTGTACATACGTGCATGACTGTCACTCATTGCCTTGCCTGTATGCGTGCCAATGTAAATAAATGTGCTTGTTGAAATGTTCCCCGTTCGTTGTGTCCTTTCCCGTTGAAAGTGCCATCTTGCATCGCAGAATACATTAGTCGGGGTTGTAAGCACCCGTGGAGTAGAATCAAATCCGTCGAGGTCAGCGATAACACCGCTCGGTTATCACTGTAGTACGGAACGGACCGCTTAAGCAGTTTGTGTCCCAGGCCGACCTGCGGCGCGGTGCAGCCCCTCGGTCGGTTACCCGCGCGGGTGCTTAGATATATCGACATTCGGCGATTCACCCTATTTCGCACGGGTAGAATGCAGACTGGGCTGTGGTGAGGTTAAACCCCCACCCGTGACTGGTTCCTGGCGATAGTTCCAGGAGGGTCACGACTGAGGGTCAGGAGGTCCGGTGGGCGACGCGGCTGCCATTAGAGGCATGCGGCCGCTCGCACGCCGGCAGGCGCAAATTCGCAACAATATATATATATATATATATATACATACATATATATATATATATATATATATATACATACATATATATATACATACATATATACATATATACATATATACATATATACATATATACATATATATATACACATACATACATACATACATAGACATATACAGGGTGAGTCAGAAGTAGTGCCCGATTTCTGTCAGTTGATTGTTTGTTTGCCATTTGTATTACAGTGTACGAGAAGGTAGAAATAAATGAATGACATTTTTATCTCACCATTTATTCAAGAAAAAATTATGGAACTGTACCAAGCTGTTTTACTTGCAATTTTCAAAGTGCCCTCCCTCGTGATCGATGCACAATTGCAGCCGAGCAGGCACAGAGCGGCACACATGTCTGCAGAGTTCGATATCAATTTCCTCAAACTTTGCAGTGATTTGAGCCTTCAATTCCTGAATGGTACGAGGCTTTTCACGATAAACAAGGACTTTCATGAGCCCCCAAAGAAAGAAATCTGGAGGTGTAAGATCTGGGGAGCGTGCCGGCCACTTGATCGGACCGTGGCAGCCGATCCACTTTCTGGGATAAAATTAATAACCTGCAAGACAACTATTAACAACATGACTTCCCTGAAAGAATCCAACAGCCGAAAAACCAGAAATCGGGTGCTACTTTTGACGCACCCTGTATGTATGTATGTATGTATGTATGTATGTATGTTAATATATATATATATATATATATATATATATATATATATATATATATATATATATATATATATATATATATATATATATATATATATATATATATAGTTATGGATTTCAGAATCCGGTCTGATGAATGCATCCACACATCCAGGTCCTCAGACAGTTATTTCCTTAAACTGCATGTTCAGATTAGCCCCATCCCCATGTCTAATGAAATCTTAAATGTGATGCGTTGAGAAGGGTAAAGGATAGATCCCCTCTCTTATTGGAAGCTTTTTTATTTACAACAGACACGTTCACACACATTTCTTTCACGAGTTCTGAAGCCCGCCCTCATTTTTCCTCAACAACATTCTTTCACGAGCTCTGAAGTCCGCCCTTATATTTTCTCAGCAATAATATTTTACGAACTCTGAAGCCCGCCCTTATATTTCCTCAGCAGCGATCTTCCGTGAGCTCCGACGCCCGCCTTTTTTGAGAGCATACGGGTCGTCATGGTAACCGTGCGCCGGGTTGGACCCACAGAGATGTCCCGAAGATATAAAAAGACGTTCTGTGAGGAGAGACGTTCTGAGAGGAAAAGGCGAAAGAGGGAGGTTCTGAAGCGAAAGAGATACGTTCTGAGATAATTTTTAAAAAGCATGAACGAAAGAGGTATGAGAGAGAAGCGAGCAAGAAGCGGGTGTAGGCACGCAAAACAGGAGAACGAAGCACGCGTGTGGGTGTCTGGCCAGTGCCAACAACGAGTCGGTTTGTCCTGCCCAGAGCTTCGGCAAGCGAGCGTGTGGTGCACGTGCGGGTGTGAACAAAGCCACCAACAAGTGAGGCACGGGTCATTCACCAACAAGCACCAGGGTCGAAACCCACAACAGACCATCTCGGTGCCCTCCAGACTTCGACTGGCGATCAAGGCTGCCCCGCGAGAGGCTGCAAGACAAAGCTGGTCCTGGCGACGGGCGCGACATGCATGCAAGCATTTCAGAACGTTTTCGCCTCACGAACTACTTTCTGGTGAGCGAGACGATTCTCCCCCCCCCCTCCCCCTGAATGATCTATTGGGTACCCTTGTCTGCGTTTAGCTGTAAGTAAGTCAACCCCCCGATAAGCATCTGCTCTTTGTCTCTTTCCTGGCATTTTGATTGATTTTGCTTTGAAATTCATTCTTTATTTCCCTCAGCAAATAAAGGTTCTTTTTATTTTTTTATTAATAAATTATTTGTCGATTTCCAACCTGTCCGTGTTTGTCCTTTCCTTCTATTGGTCTAGCATTGTTTGAACCGAGACAGACTGGGAGGTAATTACCACAGATTTGACAAAAAAAATCGTTGGCACGCACCAGCGGTTAAAACGCTTGGCCGCCCTTATTAAATCTAATCAGATAATATTGGTGCTTTGCCGAGGGCGCGCTCCCCGCTTAGGTAATCACGTGACCTCTAGTTAAATGGAATAATTAGACGGCGGACACTGGAACTTGTGGTTGACTGGGTGGCATTTGTGTTTTTAAAACAACCCACCGTACCACAACGTTAATTGTGAGCGGTGGTCCCAGGTCCGGCTCTACCGAGGACAACCGGGGATTAATCTCCCTGAGTAGCAAGCTGGTGTCTCGGAACCCGTGACCGCAACAATACATATATGTATGTATGTATGTATGTATGTATGTATGTATGTATGTATGTATATATATATATATATACATATATATATATATATATATATATATATATATATATACATATATATATACATATATATATATATATATATATATATATATATATATATATATATATATATATACATATACATATATACATATATATACATATATACATATATATACATATACATATATATACATATACATATACATATATACATATATATATATATATATATATATATATACACACACACACACACACACACACACACACACACACACACACACACACACACACACACACACACACACACACACACACACCGTTTTTGGCCCCATATCTCAACGTTGAAGAATCACTTTAAAATTCTCGGATCCGAATCAAGATCTTCACCAAAATTTAACTAATATATCCTCATCACACCAAACCTGTCCACCAGATTTTGTCCAAATCCATCCACAACTTTTTGATACATCGTGCTCACAAACAAACAGAGGTGAAAATATAACCTCTGTCCACGGAACAAAAGTACTTAAAAAGTAGAAGGGCACTCGGTGGAACGCACACCTCCGCCACGTAATGCCTGATTCACAAGAACATTTCGGGCCCAATACATTTTTGATATATCATGCTACACAGTACTATATCGTTTTTGGTTCTCTCTCAATGGTGTAGAATCACTTTTAAAATTATCAGATCCGGATCCGGATCTTCACCAAAATCTAATCAGTTCGTCCTCGTCACACACCAAACCTATCCACAATTTCATCCGGATCCATCCACAACTTTTGGAGATAACCTGTACACAGACAAACAGACAGAAAGGGGTGAAAACATAACCTCCTTTACCTTCGGTGGCGGAGGTAACTAGAAAATATTTTCCTCCTTAAAACCTCTCAACACGACCTGCAGTTTAAAGTAAAACACAATTTCTTGCAATTCCTAAATGCACACATATGCAAAACGGGCTCTCGCCCTCTAATAACTAACAATGTGAAAACTAACTGAAGAAAGTGAAATCAGTAAAGATAGTATTTCTTTGAAAGGAATGCTCAACAGTTGTATGTAAAGGAACTTCAAAGAAAAAACAAATATGTTACTTGCACCAATATAGGGAAGTGGAATAGGAATGGGAATGGGAATGAAAGAGATAACACAATGAAACAAAAGCAAAATCACAAGGTCGAAGATAATTAAAATTATTAAACACACCACTCCCATTTAACTTTTCTGGGTTAACATACTCGCACACATATACTGCGGACAAATACAATCTATCTATAATTCCAGCAGTGTGTGTGTGTGTGTGTGTGTGTGTGTGTGTGTGTGTGTGTGTGTGTGTGTGTGTGTGTGTGTGTGTGTGTGTGTGTGTGTGTGTGTGTGTGTGTGTGTGTGTGTGTGTGTGTGTGTGTGTGTGTGTGTGTGTGTGTGTGTGTGTGACCACTGTTTCTCGACAACCACTGGTCCGATCTAATTGAAACTTGCCAGGTATATTGCTGGGGACCTGAGGATGTGCCTTTTCAAGGTTTGATATTAATCGGACAAGTGCTTCCCAAGTTATGGCCATTTATTTACCAAACCAATGGGAAGACACTTTGTTGCGTGGGCGTGGCCGATGGGGAAGGGAAGCTCAGCCACGTTCCCCATTACGGGTTACAACGTACGTGCTTCCGGAGAGTGATGACTTCGTGTATTCTAATAATTTCTTGATTTCTTATGCGCATTTATAGATAAACACAATGGCCCAAGTTATGATCGTTTTCATATTAGACGGTGTATAAATTTCGGGAACATCAGAGTGCTGGTATGCTCCGAACCAGGAAGTAATTTTTTTCTGTCTCCTCTTCTCTTTTTGTTTTTCCTTGCCACGACATTGCGAAAAGGTAAAATACGTTGGCGCTAATTGAATAATTGGGTATTAAAAATAAATTGCGAACAATCGGAACTGCGAATAATATCGAACTTCCGGGTCACGCACGTACGGGCACGTGAGAGCGAAGAAACGGCCTGTGTGGTTTATTTATTTATTTATTTATTTAATTTTTTTACGGCCACATACTCGTCTGTCTATAATTCCAGCAATCTCTGTGTGTGTGTCTGTGACCGCTGTTTCTCGACAACCTCTGGTCCGATCTAATTGAAACTTGCCAGGTATATTGCTGGGGACCTGAGGATGTGCCTTTTCAAGGTTTGATATTAATCAGACAAGTGCTTCCCAAGTTATGGCCATTTATTTACCAATCAATGGCAAGACACGTTGTTGCGTGGGCGTGGCCGATGGGGAAGGGAAGCACAGCCACGTTCCCCATTACGGGTTACAACGTACGGGCTTCCGGAGAGTGATGACTTCGTGTATTCTAATAATTTCTCGATTTCTTATGCGCATTTATAGATAAACACAATGGCCCAAGTTATGATCGTTTTCATATTAAACGGTGTATAAATTTCGGGAACATCAGAGTGCTGGTATGCTCCGAACCAGGAAGTAAATTTTCTCTCTTCTCTTCTCTTTTTGTTTTTCCTTGCCACGACATTGTGAAAAGGTAAAATACGTTGGCGCTAATTGAATAATTGGGTATTAAAAATAAATTGCGAATAATCGTAACTGCGAATAATATCGAACTTCCGGGTCACGCACGTACGGGCACGTGAGAGCGAAGAAACGGCCTGTGTGGTTTATTTTTATTTTTATTTATTTATTTATTTTTTGTTACGGGCATGTACTAGTAATGTAAATATTGAGATTCCATTTCTTTTTCTATCATAGTTCTTAGTTTTAAATTTTTTTTGTAATTTTTGGGGGAGGGAGAGTGTAGGGTGGTTGACCAGGTGCAGAAAAGATCATGGTTTTGGATGGGAGATAATTTGAGATGGTGGTGAACAGCTGTCTTGAAGACCTGGAGGAAGAATGAGATTGAAGAGTAGGTGGAGGGTCATTCCACAGGCAGGGAAAAAAAAAAGAGGAACAAATGAGTGGTGAGCAGTGGTTCTGGATTTAGGTAGTTTCAATTGGAACTTGGAGGGGGTTGCTGGTGGAACATGTGCATCCTGCAGATGCCTGGGTGGGAGGGGGACAAAGCACAGAGAGGGCAGAGGATGTATGACCAAAAAGGAGGCGATGGAAGCCAGAGACCACTGACTTGTCGGCGATTGTGAAGTCATCGGCCCATAGACGCAACTTCATTGCGAGAGATTCCAATGGTCTTGACAGCCTTGGTTTCCATGGCATCAAGCTGAGCAATATGCGAGGCAGGAGCACCAGCCCAGAGGGGAGAGCAGTACTCCCTCAAACTGTGCATGAAAGCCTTGTAGGTAGACAAGAGTTCAGGTGTGCCAAGGAAGGACTTTGCACAATGGAGGATTGCCCAGTTAGCATCTAGCTTTGGAGGCCAACTTTGAAATGTGGCTTACCCAAAAGAGATAATGGCTGAGAGTGAGACAGGGACAGGGACAGAGACAGAGACAGAGACAGAGACAGAGACAGAGACAGAGACAGAGACAGAGACAGAGACAGAGACAGAGACAGAGACAGAGACAGAGACAGAGACAGAGACAGAGACAGATTTCTCAGGGTTAAAAGACAGCCTTGGCTGGGATGAGATCCAGAATACTGATGATTGATGGAGGAGCACTGCCCCAGACATGGGAGCAGTATTCCATCACCTCTTTGACTTGGGATTTGTGGAGGATGAGAAGCTGGTGGGGAGTTGAAGTATTTGTGAGCTCTGAAGAGGAAACCAAGTTTCCTGGAGGCAGATTTGGTGATACTGAGGACATGAGGCTGCCAGGAGAGATTTCTGGACACCGAGAATATTAATAGAGGACTGATAGAGTTGAAGAGGGGTGGCTATGTTGATCTTACTGGATCAAAGGAGGGTTTGAGTCTTGGACTGATTGAAGGAGACAACATTGTCAGAGCCCCATTGGAGGATGAGACCGAGTTCATTATTGATGGAGGCAGCAGCTGAGGGCGATCGACAACAAGGGACTGGGAGGATGTGCATTAGGATTTTTAACTGGTGAAGGAGTGGAAGGCAAGGTTGTCAACAAAGGAATGAACAGGGTTTTTCAAAACTGTGAGGACGTCATAGATGAAAAGAAGAAAGACAGAGGGTCAGATGACAGAACCTTGAAGGACGCCATATATAATGTGGTGGGGGTCAGAGGGGGCACACCATCAAGCTGCGTTTTTATTTACATCTAAGAGAAAACCGGCTCCCTCCGCAAGCAGCTTAATAAGGGAGGGGGACAAATGAATTTTGCACCCATGGCTAATAATACTGCCTCAGACAGGAGTCGGTAAGGCCGAGGTCACATTTGCCACGGAGGCCGTGAGGTCTCCAAAATCTATGGCCACTAGCAATTATAGGGCGGCCGCAGTATTTCCACGGTCACACAATGGAGCAGTCACATATGTTTTTATTTTTCTGGGAGTAGCACGGCGTATTTATAAATTGTGGAGACGGAAAACGTGGGGGGTGCCGTACGGTCTTTGATTTGATGTCGCACGGTGACCTTAGGGCGTTCCTGCGGCGGCCATAGAATTTTCAAGGCAGACGCAAGGCGACCGCAGGGGGCGCTAAGGCGAACGTGCAGCCAGACCGACGGTAACGAATGGGTTAATTTTTTTTTTTTTTTACCAGTTTTTTTTTTTTATTTTCGGCTTGTCGAATTGCTACGGCGAATGTAGAAATGAAAAAAGTTATAACTCCGTGTTATAATTCCACGGCGACCTTTCGGCCTGTAAAATATAGCCAAATGGCGTAGGGCCACCCTGAGGCCACCTCAGAAACTCTGCGGCCGCCGCACGTTTCTTTCAATTCACAGGGTGTACGGCTGCCGTATCCTCGCCGTAGAGCAAATGTGACTTTGACCTTCGGTCTTAGAAATTGTGGAGACCGAAAACGTGGGGTTTCCGTACGGTCTTTGACTTGATGTCGCACGGTGACCTTCAGGGGGCCCTGCGGCGGCCATAGAATTTTCAAGGCAGACGCAAGGTAGCCTCAAGGTGACTGCAAGTAGCCCTAAGGCGAACGTGCGGCCAGACAGACTGTAACGAATGGGTGAATTTTTTTTTTAACCAGTTTTTTTTTTTTTTTTTTTTTTTTCCGGCTTGTCGAATTGCAACGGCGAACGTGAAAATGAAAAAAGTTATAACTCCACGTTATAATTCCACGGCGACCTTACGGCCTGTAAAATATAGCCATACGGCATAGGGCCACCCTGAGGCCACCTCAGAAACTCTGCGGCCGCTGCACGTTTCTGTCAATTCAGAGGGCGTACGGCCGCCGTATAGCAAATGTGACTTAGGCCTAAGCAACGTGTGCAGTGCCAGGTGAAAAAAATGCAAATAATGAAACCATCCTCATGGGAATGGGGAGTGAGGGGGGAAGAGGGGTGCGTGGATGATTTTACACCCATGACCTTAACCTGGGTACCCCCACCACAAATGAAAAACGTAGTAGAGTTCGACCAAGCCATTTTCAACTCGACAAGCGAACAGACAGACAAACAGACATGCTGTATTTCAATATAATGATTGGCCGATCCTGACCTGGTTTACCAGCTGCAGCTGTTCACTCAAGTCACCGGCCAATCCCCGGTTAGACTCTGTCTCTCCGTGTGCTAGTGCAGCAAGATTCCCCTCCACAGCCTCTCTCAGCTCCGTGTGAAGTCTGTAGCAGTGCACAGAAATTGAGAAAAATCTGCCTTTTATAACAGCTCTCCCATAAGAGTGCCTGGGCAACTAAAATTACCTTGAAAAATAAGGCCAAAAGCATACTGCTTCAAATATCTGAAGAGTGCACAACAGCACTTGTGATTGAAGTGGCTGAGAGGAAAAGAAATGATAAGAAACTGTAACTTGGAAAGCAATAAAATCTCTCCAAGTCAAACAGGAGACCTAACTTACATTACTGGACAATAAACACCTCCACCCTCCCCACACACACCCAAAAATAAATAAGGATCGTGCAAATCAGTTGACATCGGTGATACTTTTGCAAAGAGAAGACATTAAGATACTGCATGGCCATATCAACAATATACATGGGACTTCAAATGGGGACACGGCAAGATGCAAGTGCTCAGATGGGAAGGATAATAAAACAAGCCAATTTATTCCCGGGGGGGGGGTGGAGTGGGAAGCCGTATCGATAACCATACCTTTCATTTTCTTCATCCACCTGGTTCAGCCGTAACTGCATTTCCACAACTCGACCCTATAGGGTACAGACATGGCAGTGAGTAAATAATCCAGTAATTATACTTGTGCCAAAAAATAAACATAAAAAGCCAATATAAAATATAAACACAACAGTATTTTTTGGGGGGTTTTTTGTTTTTTGTATACTTTGTCAAGGCTCATGTGAGAGCTAACACAACGCACATCAAGGGGGCATGAGACAAGAGGGGCGGGAGTGGGAGGGACAAAACAGTGGGGAACAGACACATTAGGATATCTGTGGAAGGGAGAGGGATGGGATGGGGAACATGGGGAATAGAAGATGGACATTACAGGGACTTTCAGGAAGGAAAGCAGGGAATTTGAAGGAAGTGGGCTTGAGTGGATTATCAGGGGGAAAAGGTCGACAATTTGGATGGGGGATGATAAGAGGTGGTGGTGAACAGCTGTTTTGAAGGCCTGGAGGGAAGAATGGGAATGAATAGAGTGAGGGAGTTTATTCCAAAGGTGGGAAAAAAGAGGAATGAAAGAGTGAAGGTGAGCAGTGATTCGTGATTTTGGTAGTTTTACCAGAAGGGGGTAATTGGCGGACCTTGAGTGCCCTGTGGAAATGTGGTGGGGACAAATCTCAGAGAGAGCAGGGGGGGGCAAGCCTGGAGAGGAGACGGTAGAAGACAGAAAGACCACCGACCAACCTGCGGTGATTGAGTGAGAGGCCCAAAGACTCAGCCTCATTGTGGGAGATGCCGATGATCCGAAATGCCCTGGTTTCAACAGCGTGAAGTTGAGAAAGGTGGGAGGCAGGAGCACCAGCCCAGAGGGGAGAGCAGTATTCCATCAGGCTACGGCCAAAAGCGTTGTAAGTTGTCAGGAGCTCAGGACGGCTGAGGAAAGACTTTGCACGACGGAGGATTTCCAGTCGGCAACTGACTTTGGAGGCGAGGTTTGAAATGTGGCTTTCCCAGGAAAGGTCATGGCAGATAGTGAGACCCAGAAGCTTGAAAAAAAGGACTTCTTCCAGAGGATTGTTGAGAAAGTGGATGGGTGGGTTTTCTAAACGATCCTTTTGAAGAGACATAGTGAGAGTGTGAGATTTGTCTGCATTGAAAGACATGTTCCACGTGTTGGACCAGTTTGTGATTTTATCCAGATCTGCAGAGAACGAAGAAGCTGCTGCTTGCCGGTCTGAGGGATGACCGATGGTACGGCAAAGGGTGGAGTCATCAGCAAAGAGATATTGAGGATGTTCCAGAGAGTCGGAGAGATCACTGATGAAAACCAGAAAAATAACAAGGCCCAGAACGCTACCTTGAGGAACTCCAGCCTGGACAGGAAGAGGGGATGAAAGAACTCCATTTAGGGCCACACGTTGACTGTGACAGGAGAGGAAGTCTGCGAGCCACGAGTGGAGCTGGCCTTGGATACCATGGGAAGTGCGTTTGGTGAGTAGGGCAGGGTGCCAGACTGTGTCAAAAGCACGTGATATGTCCAGGGATATAGCTCGGATTTCCTGTCTGGCATTGAGGACCTCCATCCATTGTTGGGAGAGCAGAAGCAGCATATCCAGGGTAGAGTGAACTGGTCTGAAACCAAATTGATGATCGGAAATCAAGCCCTTGGAGAAGAGGAAGGATTTCATGTCTGAAGCGATGATGGATTCCATAACCTTGCTGATGATTGCGAGAAGGCTGATTGGTCTGTAGTTGCAGGGATCTGTTTTTGCACCTTCTTTGTGCAGGGCAGTGATGTTTGCTAATTTCCAAGCAGATGGCAGATGGCCTTGAGCAAATGAGAGGGTGAATAGAACAGAGAGAGGGTGAGCAAGAGCAGAAGAGCAAGCTTTGAGGACATGTGGGCTGATGCCGTCTGGACCGGTTGCAGAATCTGAGTCGAGGTTTGACAGAAAGCTCTCCACCTTGTCAGGAGAAAAGGACACAGAGTCCAGGGACAGTTGGGTGCGACTGGGTAAGGTGTGTAGAGAAAGTGATGGGTTTTTGACACAAGATTTAGCTGCAAACACCGAGTTTAAGCATTCAGCTTTTTCACGTGCGGTATCAGCAGTGCGGCCATTTGAGATAAGGGAGGGGATGGAGGGGGAACATACACCAGAAACAGATTTGATTAGACGCCACCAGGATTTTGATGAGGGAGAGAGGTTTGAGGGTTCAGACTTGAGATTAGAAAGAAGTTGTTTTCTGGCTCTCCTGAGGGTAGATACACACTTGTTCCGAGCTTTATGGAAGGAACTGAGATTGCCCTCAGTTGGGTTTGCTTTCCATGAGGCAAAGGCAAATTGTTTCAGGACAACTGCCTCGCCACAAGCTTCAGTGAACCAAGGGCGGGAGGAAGGATAGGACAACTGAAGACGAGAGGAGATAAATCTGTGCATGAGGGAGAGCAAGTTTCTTTGAAAGAATTCCCAGGATGAGTTGATGTTGGAGAAAGTAGTGATAGGAGACCAGTCTATAAGTTTGATGGCTGCTTGGAGACCCTGCCAGTCGGCTTGAGTGAAATGCCAGACTCGACAGCAGTGAGGTGGTTCTCTGATAATAGCCAGAGAGATGTCCACTTTGACAAGGAAGTGGTCAGAAGAACCGATTGGAGCGGAGGAAGAGCAGCAGATATTGTCAGGGAAATTTGTCAAAATCAGATCCAGAAGAGATGGAGTACCATTGGTTGAGATCCAGGTGGGGAAGTTGACCGATTGAGTCAGTCCCAATGAGTCGCAGAAAGCTTTTGCTGAGGTGCCATGACAGGTGAGAGAGGTACCCACACCTAGCCAACTGGCATGATGACAATTGAAGTCGCCACATAAGAGGAAGAGAGAGTTTGGATGAGAAGATAGAAGATGGTCCATGTTTTCGGATAGTGAGGTGTAGATGGAGTCATCACTGTGAGGTGGACGGTACAGTACACATATAAACATGAGGTGGGAGTGGAGGGGAAGCTGTAGCCAGAGGTATTCCTGGGAGTGTGGGGGAGTGAGAGCAGTGCACGGAGAGTGAGGAATGGAGTCTTTGATGAAGAGAGCAACTCCTCCACCAGGACGAGGCTCAGGTCTGTCATACCGGAGGACGGAGTAACCAGGGAGAGATACTTGGGAGTCAGACACATCTTGGGTGAGGAAAGTTTCTGTTAGGCAGATTATGTCTGGTTTGTCAGTGGCAACCTGTATGGAAAGATCTGAAAGGTTTTAGCGAAGGCCCCGGATATTTGAGGTCCACATTTTTAATGAAGAGGTAGGGGAGGAGGCTTTGGGTGCAGGGGGTGGGGGGAGGAGGGAAGGACAAGGGGCGAGGAGGGGAGGTAAGGAGGGTTGTTGAAAGAGTGTGGGGGATTGCAGAATAGCTAGGGGAGGGGGCCGGATGAGGAGGATAAAAGGCTCTGTCGTGCTGGGGGAGAGGGGGGACAAGAGAGGGGGAAGAAGGCAGTTGAGGATTTGAGGAGGTGGAGGAAAGAGATGGAGGTGAGAGGGCAGTGGAAGGAGGCAGCTTTGTGGATGAGAGGGGGGGCAACTTTGAGAAGGATGAGTGAGGGGGGTGAAAGGTGGGACAAAGGTGAGGGGGGAATTTTTGAGAGAGGTGAGAGGAAGGATTGGAGGGAGAAGAGTGGGATGGCTGCTTTGAGAGTGAGAGTGAGGGGTGAGAGGGGTGAGTTGGCACTGAAGTTGGAAAAAAAGAATGGTTGATGGAAAGTGAACATTCATTGCAAACTGGGGTTTTTTAAAGTTTTAGGTCAGAGATGCGATTTAACACAATTCTTGATGGATGCAATAAAGGTGAATTCAGAGAATGGAGAGAAGAAACGCTGTAACAGTTGGATTTTTTTAGGAAAGGAATGAAGTGGAGGTCGAAATGAGAGCAGTCTGTTTAAATAGCAGAAGGGTAGTGCATTATGAAACAGTAAAGAGAACCACATGTGTGAAAGAGGAAGATGAAGCATTATAAGAGATCGTTTTTGTTATTATTATTAATGTTTGAGAGAGTTTTCAACAGATTAGGTCATGGAAGTGTTGTAGAAAAAAAAAAAAAAAAATCGAGGAAGAAGAAGAGGAAGAATATGGGGAAGAAGAAGATGCAGGGAAGAAGAAGATGCAATGAAGAAGAAGAAGAAGCAGAATCAGGAGAAAGGTGGCGGTTTTATTTTTTTTAATTTAAGATAAGAAATAGAGATTAGTTGGGAGAAATGGGGGACGTTAGGAATGTGGGGAAGATAGAAATTGAAGGTAATGGGGAGAAAAAACAAATAAAACGATCGTACACTGAGGAGAACTGGTACGCCTCAAGCCTGGGCCTCAAACACCCGGTAAGACAACGTCGCCAAAAACTCACAAAATAGCACGATTTTTGAAACAAAACCCCTCTCCACAGCCGTAACAATATATATATATATATATATATATATATATATATATATATATATATATATATATATATATATATATATATATATATATATCAAAAAGTTGTGAACATATTAGGACGAAACTTGATGGATGAGTCGGGTCTATGGCAAGTACAAGCCGATTCGATTTTGGTTCAGGTGTGGATCAAGATCCAGCCGATCAGTGGGATACAAAACATAAACTGTTCAACCTGCTTTTGATTTTGAAAAAACTAAACAAAAAGTGAGAAAAATAAACAGTTAAAATGGGACAAATAACGACCAGAAACTTATCTTTGAGATCGTCAGCAGAGAGCTCCTCAGGAGACCTCTCGAATGTGTTTTTTAATATGTATTACATACATATTAAAAAAAAAAATTTTATTCAAAAAAAAAAAACAAGAGTGCAAGTGAGCACAATATACGCCCGAACAAGAAGGTATACACAGAATTGTGCTACGACATGGAAAACAGCATCCTGGTTGCCATGGCAACCACTTTAGATGACGAACGTATGTCACGACACCGTCTCCACAGTCTGTACCTATGTACCAAATATGAAACGTGAAAGTTGAAAACTTTGGGAGTTAGAGTGCGGACAGGAACGGAAGGACAGACAGACAGACAGACAGACAGACAAACAGAGAGACGACCGGTATATATATATCGGGTGTATAAAAATCATTCAAAACCTTAGCAAACCACAGAGTTCATAGAACATGATACCCTGTGCAATGTTGCTTCAATTTTAATGAAATAATTATTTTAACAATCGTTTTTTAAAATAAATTTAAAAATCTGAAAGTTTTGTGCTATTGAAGTAGTTCCGAACAACACCCTTATACACCACCCCCATTGAACATTTATTTAAATTGAAGTACAGTACTGCAAAACTGGAGGTTCTTGGAAGTACGACGACAGACGATTTGTCATGTTGGGTGTTTCCCATGTAGGGGGTTGCATCAATATGTGTGCCCTCCATCGGATGGACATTAAGATGGGTGTCCCAACAGCTAGCAATAGTTGGTGGATGTTAAAGATTTCATGGAGACTTGTGAAGACGTGGCGAGTTATCACCAGCACCCCCAAACAAATTCCAAAGCCCTTCGCACCCATTTCTAGCATCCTGCATTGGGATTAACGGGGGTAGAAAAGATCATGGTTTTGGATTGGGGACGATCTGAGAAGGTGGTGAACAGCCGTCTTGAAGACCTGGAGGGAAGAATGTGATTGAAGAGGATGTGGAAATTGGTTCCACAGGCAGGAAAAAAGAACGAATGAATGGAGGTGAGCAGTTATCCTGGATCTAGGGAGTTTCAGCAGAAAGGGGTTGGTGGTGGACAGTGTGTGCCCCGCAGAAACCTGGGAGGGTCAAAGCATGGAAAGAGCAGAGGGTGCAAGACCATAAAAGAGTCAGTGAAAGCCAGAGTGACCACTAACCTGTCTGTGATTCCATAGTGATGGACCCATAGACTCAGCTTCATCACAGGAGATTCCAATAATCTTACAGGCCTTGATTTCCACAGCATCAAGCTGAGCAAGGTGTGAGGCAGGAGAGCCTGCCCAGATGGGGGAGCAGCAGTCCATCAAGTTACAGATGAAGGTGTTATTGATGGATAGGAGCTCTGGTGTACCAATGATGGACCTTGTAAGATAGAGAATGCCCAGTCGGTGGCTGGCTGTGAAGGCCAACTTTAAAATGTGGACTGCAGAAATGAAGCTTTGAAAAAGGATCAACTTGGAAAAGTCCATTATCAGACTGCTGCTGACTCAGACTATGTAGCTAGCTCGCTATAGTGTTCGCGCTATCGTGCACACTAACAAACAGCGCTATTGTGGCTGCTTGTTGCATCATATTCTGGTGGCGTGGCTGTGCTCATGATGCAGTGCCCTCCATGACCAGTACACTGTTATTCATTTTGCCAACCTCGGAAGGATAACAAGCCGAGTCAACCCCACATGGTGTTAATTCAACTGCTGACAGGGGCTTGAACACAAGACCCAAAGATCTTAAGCCAGCAGACATTTCTTAATGAAACTTTCCGTATGCAATCAGCATTGGGGGGATGCATGAAATACTGTATGTAATGATCATTTACATTTGACCCCTGGTTCATGTCCTCTGGTGGAAAGGGGGGGGGGGTCACACCTCACACGGGTCAAAAAATTGAATTAAAACTTTGATAATTGGGTCATTCCTGGTGGAACTTTTTGCCATCCTTCAACTCTGCTTTCGGGGGAAATGGGTGGGGATTTGCGATGTCGTGCCATCGACTTCGCTCTCGTATCTCGACTTAAATTGGTCAATATATTTAATTTAAAAGGGACACACCTGATAATAAGCAAGTTCTTGTTCGATCTCATCCACACCGGCATTTTCCTGATCGAGCAAAACATGGCACCTGCAGCAAACGAGGAAGCAATTCAATGGGAAAGATTTTAACCACAATCATCCCACGACATAGGGAATCAAGGTGAGCAAGCAACTTCGCTCACACCAAACAAACCGAACTGTTGCCTTTATCCAAGTTCGTGTGGTGTTTAAAAGCCGCCTGGAGGCTCCTCGTTTAGTCACGTGTACCTGGAATCCCCATGTGAAGCAGCTGGCATTCCCAGTTCATCTGCGAAACACGGATAGAGGATAATATCGAACGGTTAAACAAATAAACCACCAACCAGCGTTATAATACTATAATACTAACAGAACATGAAGCATGCGACACGCGCACACACGCGCACACACGCACACACACGCGCACACACGCACACACACGCGCACACGCGCACACACACACACAAACAAACACGCACACATACACACACGCACACACACGCACACACACGCACACACACGCACACACACGCATCCACAAACACACGCATCCACAAACACACACAAACACATACACACACACACACACATCCATACAAACACACACACCCACACGCACACCCACACGCACACCCACACGCACACCCACACAGACAGACAGACAGACACAGACACAGACACAGACACAGGCACAGGCACAGGCACAGGCACAGGCACAGGCACAGGCACAGGCACAGGCACAGGCACACACACAGGCACAGGCACAGGCACAGGCACAGGCACAGGCACAGGCACAGGCACGCGCACGCGCACGCGCACGCACGCACACGCACACGCACACGCACACGCACACGCACACGCACACGTACACGTACACGTACACGTACACGTACACGTACACGTACACGTACACGTACACGCACACACACACACACACACACACACACACACACACACACACACACACACACACACACACACACACACACACACACACCTTACCTGCTTCCCGACACACTGACAAGGCCGCTGCCATTACAAACTCTCAGTCACCAGAATATTCAGGATTCCTTTATTTATTTTCATGTCATCCACTTCCTGCTCTTTAAAATTAAAAGAAAAACAAACCGGGTAAACCCGGCTTTGAATGGACCGAAAGTAACACCGACCGTGATACATAAACACGACGCAAATGAAGAGCGGGAAAAGCTTCATTGAATGGGATTCACAACTGAATTAAAATATTTCCAAAAAAAAAAAACTAAAATGCGTCAGAACTGTCACTGTGAATCGGGAATAAAAAGGGAGCAGAGCGGCCTGACAACAAGCACGAGACTGTTGCTAACAACACCGCCATGTACGCTATGAAGTGTATCAATATGAATGTTTTTTTTTTGTTTTTTTTGTTTTTAGTTCGCATGATGTTGATATAGATATGGAGAAAATCCATGATGAACACGTCCAAAAAGCAAAATATCATTATATATATATATATATATATATATATATATATATATATATATATATATATATATATATATATATATATATATGTGTGTGTTGGAGGCCGTAGCTGACTCGCTGAGCAGCTTGCGGATGACCCAAAGCTTGGAGGTAAAGGTGGATAGCAGAGGGGGGTAGTGAACAGATACAAGAGAGTATTGATACTTGTATAGATTGGGAAAAAGTTTGGCAGGTGGAATTTAACCTGAGCAAGTGTAAAGTGTTGGGGATGGGAAAGAACAATGAAAATAGAGATGACAGGATTCAAGGGTTAATTTTCGAGCGTGTCACACATAAGGATCTGGGGGTGGTAATAGATATGGGAGGTAAGCAAGCAGCACAGTGCTAGGCAGCTATAGGTAAAGCAAATCAGGTTTTAGGTTGTATTCGGAGGGGGATCATTCATAAATCAAAAGAGATGGTTGTATTCGGACCAACCATTTGACACCTTTTTTACACGCCGACCATTTGACACGCCGACCATTTGACACCTTTTTTTACATGCCGACCATTTGATACCTTTTTTACACGCTGGCCATTTGACACCTTTTTTACACGCTGACCATTTGACACCTTTTTTACACGCCGACCATTTGACACCTTTTTTACACGCAGACCATTTGACACCTTTTTTACACGCCGGCCATTTGTCACCTTTTTTACACGCCGACCATATGACACCTTTTTTACACGCTGATCATTTGACACCTTTTTTTACACACCGACCATTTGATGCCTTTTTTACACGCCGACCATTTGACACCTTTTTTACACGCCGACCATTTGACACCTTTTTTACACGCCGACAATTTGACGCCTTTTTTACATGCCGAGCATTTGACACGCCGACCATTTGACGCCTTTTTACACGCCGACCATTTGACACGCCGACCATTTGACACCTTTTTTACACGCCGAGCATTTGACGCCTTTTTACACAACGACCATTTGGCGCCTTTTTCACACGCTGACCATTTGGCGCCTTTTTACACGCCGACCATTTGACGCCCTTTTTACACGCCAACCATTTGACGCCTTTTTTACATGCCGACCATTTGACGCCTTTTTTACACGCCGACCATTTGACGCCTTTTTTTACACGCCGACCATTTGACGCCTTTTTTACACGCCGACCATTTGACACCTTTTTTAGACGCCGACCATTTGACACCTTTTTTAGACGCCGACCATTTGACACCTTTTTTAGACGCCGACCATTTGACACCTTTTTTACATGTCGACCATTTGACACCTTTTTACACGCCGACCATTTGACACCTTTTTTACACGCCGACCATTTGACACCTTTTTTACACGCCGACCATTTGACACCTTTTTTACATGCCGACCATTTGGTGCCTTTTTTACACGCCGACCATTTGACACCTTTTTTACACGCCAACCATTTGACGCCTTTTTACACGACGACCATTTGGCGCCTTTTTCACACGCCCACCATTTGGCGCCTTTTTACACGCCAACCATTTGACGCCCTTTTTACACGCCGACCATTTGACGCCTTTTTTGCACGCTGACCATTCGACACCTTTTTTAGACGCCGACCATTTGACACCTTTTTACATGTCAACCATTTGACACCTTTTTTACATGCCGACCATTTGACGCCTTTTTTTACACGCCGACCATTTGGCGCCTTTTTTACACGCCGACCATTTGACACCTTTTTTACACGCCGACCATTTGACACCTCTGATTTCATCATTGTTTCCAAAGGACGATTCATGCAAAAATATTGTGACGTCCACGGGACTTGAACAGTCCCGCCAACGTAGAATGAGCCGAAACGATGGAGGCGGTTTATTTATTTATAACCCAAACATGGCGGTTCTAATCGCTCTACCGCAAACGGGACGAGGAAGGTGGCACGAGTCACTTTTCACTGAGTTGATGATGTTTATTTGTTTTTACTATTAACCAGAAATAACAAGACTCGGCAAGAAAAGGGATCCGGGGCGATTCGACGGGATGGTGTGGGATCGGGCGTGGGGAAAAACACAGACAATTCCAATGAATACACAGATCTCAAACCCTCTAAGGCACCAAGCACACACACACAAACACACACACACACACACACACACACACACACACACACACACACACACACACACACACACACACACACACACACACACACAAAACGTAGCTATTTCTGGTGGTCAGGCTGGACCATGGTGTGGACACAACTGTCCCTGGATCGGCGTCGGACGAGCTGGCCTTGCTCTCGTCAGGGGGGCAGGAGAAACCGTGGTGCTGTCGACCTCCTGGTCTTGGCCCAAGTCCGCTCACAGCCGCCAGGGAACCAGTTCTGGCGCCAAGTTGCGAGCAGGAGAGGGAGGCAGGTCCGCCCGCCGTTCGACCCCGTACTCCGAGTCAGCAGAACCCCAGAGCCAACCAAGGTGAGGCACGAGGCTCAGCAAGGCTCCAAGACACGATCAAGAACACGATCGAATCAGCACAACAACAAGGACGCTCTCCCCGCAACAGCCTCCACACCAAAAAAAACACGATCGTTTGTGTCCCGATCTTCTTCCTCTTCCTTTTCGACCCCGAACAGAACCTTTTTATCCTCCTGTCCTCGTCACTTCCAATCGAGCCGTTTATTGGCCCACCGCCGTCGCCTTCTGCCAATCGTGATCACGGGGCGGAGCCATCCACTGCACTGTCCTGTGACGTCACGGCCAGCCTCCAGGGACTACTAAAAGGGGTTTACGCAGACACACTTACCCTATCCCGTGTCCCTATCTAATTACGTGACAATTATCATTTCCCCCTTGAAGAAATGAACATTTACTAGACAACTTATCACCACTGAATTGCTACTTATTACATCGAGATCCTGGTAAACTCGAACAGCATGGCATACCTAATTAAACATCCTAATTACCCTTTGAATGCATACCCCCCCCTCAAACGTAACACTGCCCCCTCCTCTGGTACCGCAGCTCCTGCAAGGTATATCACAGGCGCTACCGTACCAGCCTTAACACTTACTGACTCACACCTAATTAACCTAACGAAATAAAGTAGGAGGGGCAATGGGCAGCGAGTCGCAGCTAACTTACCTATCCTGCTTAATGTACTACCCCCTTATGGCCTTATCCTCGCCTTTCATTTCGAAACAATCATTCGGTTTTTTTTTTTTAATCACATGAGAGCACTGAGCGAAGTTGCACTCCATCCTCTGGATCATCGCTCTTGCCCAGCACTCTTCCAGTGATCTGGGGAGGGGAAACAAAAGGTTCCACAAAAACACAACACTTATACTTTACATTCCTACTCTAAGCCTTAACGACACTATTCACAGGATATTTACACTTGACCGCCTCCCCAGTGGATGCTAATAGACCCAGCGTTACCTGGGGAGCCAATTTTCAAATTTGCTTTCCCCAAAATTATGCGGACATCATGCCTTTGCTGCACATGTCAAGTTGTGCGGGAACGAGTGGGACTCATACATCTTCACAACACTCACACCATGGTCATCATCACATTTCTAGGTCATGGTCCTCATTTTAATCATGCAGGCTGAATCCCATCATGGCCGTGGGGTGGGTTACCACAAGATGATGGGGGCATCTCAGGTGCAACCATGCCCACAGGTAAGCTTTAGTCCAACCCGGACGTTTCTCCGCCCCGCTCCCTTTGATTCCCTCCCCCCTGGTAGCCATCAGCTCTAATCCCGTACAACACTCTGGAAGGGGTCTCACTGGCTCCTCTGGCCTTCCTGCGTCGCCAAGGTCCTACCCGCCTTGGTCGCCCAACTAGACCCTCTCCCAGTTGTCTCCAGACACTGTCACCATTAGCCACCAGGTGGTGAATCTCCTTGAAGGGGGGTCGCAATTCACGCTCACCGTGAGCTTCAGCAATCCCTGTGAACAAGCACATCATCCCCACCCACAAAACCCACATGACTCCCCCACCCCATCGGCCTTACATGTGACACCTGCATTTCTAACACTTCACCGACCATGACCTTCCCTGTTACCACACCATGTCCAATAAAAAAACAATGTGTGCACCATACATTTCACTTCTTAACTTAAAACAACTCACACAGCACTTCTCACCCGATCCACGCACCAGCCATTGGACAGCCACTTGTGCCCGCTTTGTTACCAATTACCCATTGTCCCGATTGTCACTCCAAAACCCAGCAGAACTTACAAACCCATGCCAATTTTCCCACAATTCATTTTTTTCCACCAAAGGAGGGCACTTCGCCACAATCTCACCAGCCGTGCATGGCCCTATATGCTCAGCCCGATCTAGTCTCCCTGACCCCCGACAGTGATTTCCGGACCCGACCTATAAAAGGGCATCTCGGATAGACCTGGCGGTTCAGCAGGAGGATTCATCCTCTGAAGCATCTGGGTAATGCCAATTTCTCCCAGCCCCCCTCCCTGATCCTGGATCTCCGCCTGTCGGACCGTCACCGATGGCCTCTCTGGCACCCGACCCGGCCGCCTCCACGAGGCCAGCCTGGCTGCGCACTCAGCCGCTCGGTGAACGGTGGGTGGATCCTGTAGCGCCACTAGCGCTCGGACCTCAGGGTCCGGAAGAGCAGCTAAAAATTTCTCTAGTGCCAGTCTGTCCCACGCCTCCACTGTAAGGTCCCGATACGCGATCCTGACTGATTGGTAAATGTCCTGCGCCAGCTCCTGCACTGTCTCACCCGGCTTTAATCTGCGGTGCTGGAGCTGGGCCCGCACCAGATCACAGTTTGCCGCGAACCCAAACCGACGGCTCAACGCCTCGCAAATGTGGGAGCTGGTCAACATCCCCTCCGCGATCACGTTTAACACGTCTGCGGCTGGTCCCCGCAACGTTGCCACCAAATTCCCTGTACGTTCCCGCTCATTCCACCCGTTTAGTCGGGAAATGCACTCAAATTGCGTCAGAAAAGCTTCAACGCTCCCTGACCCGTCAAAATTTACCAGGGGGATCACTTTTACGGTGGCCCGCTTCTCAGTTTCTCCCTTGTCCGAATCCAGCCCAGGGATCAAACACCCTTGTGGCTGCGTATCCAATTTCGCAGCCCACTGTGGCCAAAGATGTTTTGTGGTGAGGGTCTCATGGGTCAATTTTTCCTCCTGTTCCAAACGTTGAATGGACCGATTCACCTCTTCCTGCAGGATCTTCTGGGCCCGCACAACCTCCTCCAAGGCTCCATCGCGAGTTTGTAGCTGCTCCTCAACCAACCCGGACACTCTACTTACAAAAGACGGCTCGACCAGGCCTTTATCCAAGACTTCATCTTGGCTCATAATTTTATCTTGTTCGTCCAAACGAGCCTCCAATCCTTTTACCTCCTCCGCCAAATTCATCCCTTGCTCTCCCCACTCTTCTACTTGCAGCTGCATACGAGCATCCACACAGGCACGGTGACGCTCCAGGCTTTCATCCACTTTATCAACCCTGGTGTTCGTTGTATCAATTTTATCTACCAATTTTTTTGTATATTTTCCCCCTCCAATGTAATTTCTACCTTTGTTTCCTCCAATCTATCCTCGAATTTACTTTGTATTTCTCCCAATTTAACATCCACACACTCCTGCATCTCAGTTTTCATTTTCTCCATCTTTTCCCCCAATTCATCCCTCATTAAATCAATCCGTGCACCCAACTGTACCCCCATTACCCCCAATTGATCTGTCATTTCTGCCCTCTGTGCCACGAATTGATTTGCCATTTGTACCGTCATGTCCCCTATTAAACGTTCCAACATTGTCCAGATCGTCATCGTGCCGGTTTCCGGCACTGCCGGCTCCATTACGGGCGATGAAGCACGTTCCACGCTCGGAATGGGGGAGGTTCCAACCCTACCCCCGTCTCTCCCCTCTTCCCCCGACTCGCTGCCAGACACGTGGCCTTCCTCCTCAAACATCTGCACATCCGCCATGGTGCAGAAGTCCCGTTTGCCGCCAATTAATTTAAATTTGAAAAATCCCGCCAAAATTTTCACGCGCTCGCGCGCTTTTCTGAAGTAATTTTATATTCCAATTCGTGGCGAGATTTTAATCCTGGTATATTCTCCCGATACCAAATATAATTTAGAGGGGTTCGAACATCCAACACCCTGACACCAATGTGACGTCCACGGGACTTGAACAGTCCTGCCAACGTAGAATGAGCCGAAACGATGGAGGCGGTTTATTTATTTATAACCCAAACATGGCGGTTCTAATCGCTCTACCGCAAACGGGAGGAGGAAGGTGGCACGAGTCGCTTTTCACCGAGTTGATGATGTTTATTTGTTTTTACTATTAACCAGAAATAACAAGACTCAGCAAGAAAAGGGATCCGGGGCGATTCGACGGGATGGTGTGGGATCGGGTGTGGGGAAAAACACAGACAATTCCAATGAATATACAGATCTCAAACCCTCTAAGGCGCCAAGCACACACACACACACACACACACACACACACACACACACACACACACACACACACACACACACACACACACACACAAAACGTAACTATTTCTGGTGGTCAGGCTGGACCGTGGTGTGGACGCAACTGTCCCTGGATCGGTATCGGACGAGCTGGCCTTGCTCTCGTCAGGGGGGCAGGAGAAACCGTGGTGCTGTCGACCTCCTGGTCTTGGCCCAAGTCCGCTCACAGCCGCCAGGGAACCAGTTCTGGCGCCAAGTTGCGAGCAGGAGAGGGAGGCAGGTCCGCCTGCCGTTCGACCCCGTACTCCGAGTCAGCAGAACCCCAGAGCCAACCAAGGTGAGGCACGAGGCTCAGCAAGGCTCCAAGACACGATGAAGAACACGATCGAATCAGCACAACAACAAGGACGCTCTCCGCACAACAGCCTCCACACCAAAAAAAACACGATCGTTTTTGTCCCGATCTTCTTCCTCTTCCTTTTCGACCCCGAACAGAACCTTTTTATCCTCCTGTCCTCGTCACTTCCAATCGAGCCGTTTATTGGCCCACCGCCGTCGCCTTCTGCCAATCGTGATCACGGGGCGGAGCCATCCGCTGCACTGTCCTGTGACGTCACGGCCAGTCTCCAGAGAATACCAAAAGGGGTTTACGCAGACACACTTAGCCTATCCCGTGTCCCTATCTAATTACGTGACAATTATCATTTCCCCCTTGAAGAAATGAACATTTACTAGACAACTTATCACCACTGAATTGCTACTTATTACATCGAGATCCTGGTAAACTCGAACAGCATGGCATACCTAATTAAACATCCTAATTACCCTTTGAATGCATACCCCCCCCCCTTCAAACGTAACAATATCAAACTGAAGAGAACAAAAGCCCAGTACATCATGGAGGATGGTATTGCCTTCCACGAGAGACGATTTTTAGCTGAGAAACTACAGAAAACCAAATTCAGTATCCTTCTTGATGAGTCCACCGACAAAAGCGTCAGTCAAATCCTTGCAGTCGTGGTGAGGTATTTTGATGATGAGAAATCTAAAGTGAAGGATTCGCTACTTGGCGTGATTGAGGGAGACGATAGCACTGCTGTGGTTGCAGGATTTTACAAGTTAGTGAAAAAACTATTAAATGATGTGGATATACCACTCGACAACGTTATCGGACTCGGCGCGGACAACTGCGCTACAATAATGGGGTCATCCAATGGTTTTCAGGCCCTAATTAAAATGGATGTGCCTAATATATTCGTGCAATAATGCATCTGTCATTCCATGGCCCTGTGCACCAATCACACCGCTAAACTGTTGCAGTCTTGGTTGGACGTACTACGAGATATAGGAGCCTATTTTAGCCGAAGTGCTAAACGCCAATGCGAGTTTGGTCTTATACAAGACGCGGTTGGGGAAGGAGCGAAGCACAAAATTTTGAAACTGTGTGGCACCCGATGGCTTTCGAGGGGCGCCGCCAGAGGCCGGAACAATGGACGTGCCTGAAGTTGTTTTTCCAAACCAAAATGCGAGATGTCAACGATTGCACGAAGGACAAAGCTGGTCACATCTATCAGATCATGAATTCGCCTGGAACGGAGCATATGCTTCTGTTTCTACATGACATTTTGCCAAAGATCGACAGACTCAATGCTCAGTTTCAGTCAACATCACTGAATATTCATCGAGTATCAGATGCGATCCGAGATGGGTATAGGGGACTACTCAGTCTCTTTGTAGTGGAAACGAAGATAAAATCTACCGATGTAAGTGCTGTCGACCCCAGTGATATTTCCATCCACAAGCCACTCATGGACGTAATTCTGGGCGGCAAGTGCACCGCCAAACTCCTTGAAGAACCACTTCAAGCAAAAGAGGTACGTTTCCGTGAGGACTGTAAGGCGTTTTTGGTGGACTTGTGCTTGCAGATTAGAGATCGATTCGATATGAATCCAAATGGTGTGCTCGGACGCTTGAAAATAATAAATCCACGAGATGCCTTGGGTGATGGAGACACGAAGCAAGCCACTTCTATTAGCGCGCTGGCCGCCCAGTCGTTTCCTCATTTTGTTCCTGATCTTGATGAACTTCATGATCAATGGTGGGAACTCAGACTTTGTGACGTTACAAAAGGATACACTGATCGTGCTGCACTGCTGGACAGTCCAGAGAAATCCTGGGATTCAGTGAGTAAAATGAAGGATGGACTCGGCGGCCACAAATTCGACATAATTTCACAGTTCATGACGTACATGATCGTGTCTTTGCCAGATTCGTCAGCATGCATCGAACGCATATTTTCTCAAGTCAATATGACAAAAACGAAACACACGAATCGGTTACATGCTTCTACACTGGAGGCGCGGCTCCTCGCATACCAGCATATAACTGACTACGGAGGATATGTGGCCTGGGAACCGTCCAAACTCATCGTCGAGGATGTTCGTGAGGGACGGTGTTGGCAAAGGTACGAGAACAGAATGGGTCGTCAGAATCAGGAAGAATCGGTCACATTCTCTGACGTTTACGACTAAATTCTGGTATTATAATGTGGGGTATGCCAACACTGACCCTGATCACGAACATCCTCGATAATGAGTTTGGATGGTTGTGTGATCGATAAATTGTTGTGGGCCGGGGTTCGGTGGCGATAAACGACCACTAGGTGGAGCAGTAAAGTCATCTCCCACCGAACACCCGGAATTTAGGTCGTGACTCTCAGACAACTCCAAAGGTCACGGGTCCCTAGTGGACCATGGAAGCCAATATTTCGACCGCGTGGCATAGGGTTAATTGTATCGATCTCCAATATACCTAAATAACCACGCAGTCAAGCAACCGGGGAAACCACACCCTCGGCTGACTTTGTCCGAACCGAGTCGCGATCACAGACTCGGATCCCACATAACCGAGCGGAAGTTACCAAAGCCGCGCCAGACCCAATGACAACTTACCAGCCCAAACGGCCTCACTAATTCTCAATACACACCATGCTAGGTCAATGGGAGAAAGCACACAAAATGAGCTGGAACATTTAACGGGGGTTTATTTATAAACAATAATCAGGGAGGGGAGCACACAAAGAGCAGAGTTATCCGAATATGAAAATGTAATGGACAATGAACACAGGGCACTTCGACAGTTTCTACTTACAGGACGGCAAAACACACACACACACACACACACACACACACACACACACACACACACACACACACACACACACACACACACCAAAAAGAACGGGACCCCGTCGGGTCTTTATTTAGTAGAGCCTGGCCGGGGTACCTTCCCACCTCGTGCGGTCTGGTCAAGCTTGTCCGGTGGCGGGACTCGAACTCGCCGCCAACAACACAACACCAAGCACCAGGGACGATGAAAAAGACGCCAGCCAGCACGGGAACGGACCAGACCAGCACCCGCGGTAGACGAGAACGCCAGCAGGCAAGACAAGGCTTATTCTCCTTCTGCTCTTTCTTTATGATGGGGCAAGCCTTCCTCGACGAAGGCTCGCCACCTCGTCTTATCCTTCCCCTCCCACGCGGTTCGAGGGAAACGCTCTGAGGTACTCGCCTCCGGATTGGACGAGGGGTTTTCGGGCGACTTGTGGCCGCCGTTGATTGGACGAGCCATTGATTGGATTGGCGGAGGGAACCTCACCCCTGTACTTGACATGCTGCATGTGGGCGATGGATGGCGATGGTGCTAAAACGAAGGATGAAGATTTAAAGATATTAAAAAACCTGACTATAAAAGTAACTCGTAGCGCACACACGAAATTCCCATTAGACAGGACAAGACCCTGACTATAAACACATACTTATCGAAATAACTGAACTGCGGGGGCTGCTGTCTGTCTGTGTGCAAATGGCTTCCAGATTCGTAACAATATGGAGCTACGTTCTTATAATAACACATCTTTTGCAATTTTATATCACGAAGTTAACACTTGCATCTTGTTCTTTTAATTGCATGTTGTTTTTTGTACTGTTTATATATTTTTTCCATCAGAAGGCCATTCTGGGATTTTCAGGGATTTTTCATGATGAATTTCCGGGATTTTCCGAAATTCCGACTGGTAACGTTGCATCGATGCCGTAGAGAGGGTTCAGCGTTGGGCTACTCGATGGATTCCCTACCCTAGCCAGACTCAGCTATGAGGAGCGGTTGAAGGAGACAGGGCTTTATTCACGAGAAAGGAGGCGGTTACGAAGAGATATGATGGAGATGTTTAAGATAATGAAAGGTATCGTTAAAATAAGTGCAGATGAATTATTCAGCAGAGTAGACAGTGACAGAACCAGGCGCCATAGCCTGAGAGTAAAGAAGAGGAGAGTTAAGACAGTAGCAAGGAAGGGGACTTTCACCCAGAGAGTAGTCAATACATGGAATGGTCTCCCTGGAAAGGTAGTGGCAGCAGAAAAAGTAGATAAGTTTAAATTAGAATTAGATAGGTACCTGGAAGTTATGGAGATAGAGGGGTATGGGGATGTTGATAAGACTTTTAGGTACTTTGAGTATTGATGGGTGATTGTGTACGGAATGCTGTTGGTGGGGGTCTTATTCAGGGGAGTTGTGTAGTTGTGTGCTTTTCACCAAGCCCATGCCCCCTCTCCGAGGGGAAGAAAATAATAATAAATAAATTATAAATTACAACAACAACAACAACAAAATATTTCATTAATTAAAAACACTTTTTTGGGGCATTTTCTTTCTTGGATCTTGGGTTAGTGTGGTGTTCGCACAGGCATGATGGGCTGAATGGCCTCCACCTGTGTTGGATTTCCTTGTTATATTACCATTACCAAAATATTGCAGACCTCATTAAACGTGACAGCAATAATATATATTTTTGCACATTAACTCAATTATGGAAGCGTTCCTCGAGTTCTTTCATGTTGCGAACTGCCAGCACGTGTTCCTTCGTACTACTATAAGTGTGTGTGTCTGTGTGTGCGTGTGTCCTCCATAACTCCAAAACCATGAAACCGAGCAGCCTGAAACTTTACATGCATATGAAGAAAACTCCAAGAAAGCGCAACAGTGAAAATTGGGTGTTTGAGCGAATTAAAACACCCCTTTTGAAGATAATTAACGGCTTTATTTAATTATATCCTGTATCAGCCGAAGCCTTGGCCACCTCGCTCTCCATATATAGGGTCTTAAGGGGCATCCTGGGTTACCTCGCTGGGGGTATTTACCATGTTATTTGGACTGCATGCTTCACCATGCCTTGACTTGGAACTGGCCGCAACAATTTCTTAATGACAAAGTTTTCTTTTTTTTTCATTTTCCTCACTCGTATTATTAAATGTATGTTGTTCATAGCTACGAATCGCTGGATACATTGCAGTGCTTATAAACGCCAGCGTTCGCGATTTTATTTCATTTCTGCACATGCCATAACCTCGAGAATCTCTTAAACTAAGCTTAATTACAAAATTTAAGTTCCAGAATTGAACTTAGGAGTAGTTCCAACTGCTAAAATGTGTTAATTTGTCCAATTTGGACATATTTGACATTTTGGGAGTCTCCAAGGAGGTGTACGTTTTATATGACGGTTCGTGATTGCAAATGGCATGCCAAGGGAGCCATTTCATTTTGACACATACAGTCGATAGCGGCACAGTTCGTGTCCCGATTGGGATGTGCAGTCGTCGGCAGTTGCTCCAAAGTAGAGGTACATGAAATTCTAAATTGGTTATTTTATTTTGACTCAGTGCAGTGCTTTACAAAGGTTATACATTTGGTAACACCAAATTTTTGAGCCGTTTGCCATATTAATGTGTTTTCTAAATTACAGAACCAAATTTTTTTTCCCCATCCGTCACACGACGATTAGCAGCACATCTCTTTGAATCGTCTATAATGTTTTTTTTAATGTATTCATTGAAATTCCCCCAAAACAAGGGTGAAAGCTACTCAAAGCTTTTGGGTTGTAAACAGTACATACTGCACTCGGTAATCACACTGACTCCAATCAGCCGATTACCGAAAAATTTCCGAAATTGGCCAAGCACACATCGACGTGATCGACCCCTCCCAATACAGTGCAGCACCCTCTCCCACACCTCTCTATCTGTCTCTGGACATATCCAGACAGTAGTTATGTCCACAACGCGTCCGGGCGGTGTTTATCGTATAACCAGTAAAAAATGCCTAAATTTGTTTCCCAACCGAGCTTTTGTAATATTGTTGTGGGGCCGGGTCTCGGTGGCGAGCACGACTGCTAGCGGGAGCAGTAGAGTCGGCTCCACCGAACACACCACAATTTAGGTCGTGACCCTCGGATAAGTCCGAAGGGCACGGTCCCTTACAGGACCATGAATCGCCAATAATTCGACCGTGTGGGGTAGGGATAATTGCCAAACTTCAAATTACCTAAGTACCCACACGGCAAAGCTATCGGGGAATTCACACCTTCGACAGACCTCGAGCGGGACGAGCCGTTACCGTGCCCGAACCCATGTGTAACCCGAGCGGATGGTTACCGAGGCCTGTCGGTCCAAATGAATAATTTACTGCCTTGCTATTTCTCAACAGGCACCGTGCTAAGCCAATGAAAGAAATAACAGGGAACGAGCTGGGACATTCAAAAATAGGGAATTTATTTACAATAATCGGGGGACGAGGGGAGCACGTAAGGGCAGAGTTATCCGAATATAAAAGAAATGGAAATTTATACACAAGCACTTATACAGGTGCTACTTAAAGGACTGGCCCGCACCAGACACACACCCCCAAAAAGAAATGCACCCCGTCGGGTCTTTATTGATACCCCCAGCTCGGAGGGAAGGTGAGCTGGAGGTAAGAAGCTGGCTTGGACCTTCCCGCCTCGTACGGCCCTTGACGATCCGGCTCGGCAGGACTCGAATCCACAACTCGATGCTGCTGCAAGCACCAGGTACGGAGTTAGCGTCGGGCTCCAGCACGCTCATCCGGCAAGCGACGAGACAGCGAGCGCCAGCACACAAGACAGGCAAGCGATTCTCGGCGGGACAGACCCGCAGGCAGGCGATCCTCTGCGGGACAGGCTCAAGGGAAAAAGGACCTCTTCGCACACACCCGCGCTTCTCTTAACCCGCCTCCCCCCCCTCCCGCCTCACGGGGTGGGGGGAAACCCTCCCCCGACGCAACTCACCTCCGGATTGGCCGGTTTGTCTCAGGTGATCCGCTCGCAGTTCGTGATTCGTCAGGCAGGCGTGGCGAGCATCCTCGCGGCCCGTCCCCCCTGAGAGGCATTCCTCCTTCTTCGGGCGACGTGTCTCCGCATTGGCTGGAATGCGGCAAACGTCGCTCGCACTTTGCCCATTGGCCATTGGCTGAAGGCAACACGTCTAGCTCGACCCTGGAGCGGAGCCAATGCGTCGGTTGCCAATGGAACTCCGCCCACAGGCGCTCGGCACGTATGCGCGTCAGAGGTCGATGGTGGAAGGAAGCCAGGGAGGATGCCGTTGTTGTTGGTGTTGTTGTTGTTGGGGAATATAAGAAACTAACTACAAAATAACTCACAGCGCACATACACTTAATTCCCATTAGACATCGGGGAAAGGGAGCTATCTATCCACATTTACTTAACGAAATAACTGAGCTACGGGGACCTGAATGTTGAGTGCTCATGGCTGCCAGATTCGTAACAATATAACCCTCACTCCCAAGCAGTACTTCTGAGGTTTGGATTGGAAATCTTCACTGGTGGAATGGAACGAGGTTGCCAAGGTTATTATCTGCACCGACTGCAATATCTGCTCACTGAATTCCCATTCGTACGAATACACACTCCAAAAAAATTGCTCATTTGAGGCGAGACATCTACAAACCTGTAAGTGGTGGTTACCCTGCTAATCTTCGATATTAAAGTGAATGACATTGTTTGTGACCTTGCTACTCTGAGCTCCCAAGGTTAAAAATCACAACAAAACTTTAGAGGATCACATTTTTAACCACGATACACCTTACTTGGGGTTTTAAAGTCATTTTCTCACAATTCATAATTTATAAACACACCACCTGTCAGCATCTATGAGGTCAGCATAGACCATATATTCAATGCTTTATATTTAATTTAAAAAAAAATTGAATTTCAACCTGGATACCTGCATTTTTGGTGAAATGGTGAGCTCTGATCGTCCAATCTCCTATCAGATGTGAAAAATAACTGTCAATTAGGACATTACAACGATCGAGAAAATCAGCAAAGAAGGAATCATGTGACCTCTCAAATGTGATAATTGCTAATTATTAAAAAAAAAAAAAACGAAAATAGTACAAACACAACCTATACATGGATTTAATGGAAATTTTACTGCTCATCTAACGACATAACTCTCAAGGATGAAGGAAGAGTTTGTATTTTTTTTTTTTACCACCTTTGCAAACTTCCAAATATAAACCGTGGAAATTTGAAAACAAGCGATTTTGATCCATATACCGATAAAATTGTTTAGAGAGTGCATTCCAATTGTTTGACAACAAAACAGATTTTTTAAGATCTCATTTGATCAAGTCGTGATGATCTAGGTTCTCGCAGTCGCGGGTGATCGGGACAATCAGTGCGCTTTTAACTCAGGCCGTTAAGGCCCATCATTCCTAACCCCTAACAGCCCATGAAAATTTCAAAGACCCGTTGCTAGGCAACGGTGGCATCCATAGCAATGGTGCTCAAAAGCACATAACGAGATCCTGGTATGAACCTACCTGTCAAGTTTCATCAAAATCGGTTGACTCCTCTGGCCTCCAGAGCTGTCAATTAAATACACAGACAGACGGAAAACCTGAGAATAACGGAAGTCTAGCGACCACCCAATACATACATAAATACTGAACAAAAATATAAACGCACCAACCTAAATATCTAAGTCAAGATTGCCATTATGGGAAAATGGTCAAACCGATGATATGTTTGAGCAATGGTTCCTTTGTTTTGCTCAAGACAGATGTTCCCATTGAAATTGACCACTCTGAGTGTGTGGACTCACACGTTGAGTAATCCTTCCCATGAGCACCATGGGGCTTGACAGAGTGATGGTCAGTGAGCGTGACCAGGACACAAACACTCCCTATAGCTTGCCCTATAAAAGGCCTCCCCAAAATGTGGACTGGTGCCAAATGTCAACATGCCACAGATGTCACAAATCTTGAGGGAGCACGCCATTGGCATGCTGAATGCTGGGACGTCAGTACAGGCCGTTGCAGCACACTTCAATGTCCACCACTCTACCATTAGCCGCCTGAGAACGCGCCTCAGAGAGACTGGAAGCACCGTGAACCGCCCACATGCCCGGCGACCACGTGTGACCACCGCCGGTCAGGATCGTCACATGAGGCTGCAACATCTCCGGGATCGACTCCGACCGGCCACGAGGACTGCCGATGAGACTGTCGGGCTGCATAACAGGCGCATTTCAGCCCAGACGGTGCGTAACCGCTTGAGGGAGGCCAACCTCCGAGCCCGCCAACCACACCAGGGACTCGACCTCACTGCAGTCCGGCGTCAGACCCGACTGAACTGGGCCAATGTTCACTTGCGCTGGACCCTCGCACGATGGAGGAGAGTGCTGTTCAACGATGAGTCGCGGTTCCAGCTGTATCGGGCTGATGGCAGACTCCGCGTCTGGAGTCGGGCTGGGGAGCGCTACACTGACGCCAATGTCCTTCGTCGGGTGTCACACGGTGGTGCCAGTGTTATGGTGTGGGCAGGCATATGCCATGGAGAGCGCACTCGGCTTCATTTCATTGAAGGCAACTTGAACGGGCAGCCGTACAGGGACGAGATACTCAGACCCATCGTCGTGCCGTTTGTGCGCCTTCACCGTGTGACATTTCAGCACGACAATGCTCGTCACCATGTTGCCAGGATCTGCATGGATTTCCTCGGTGAGGAGGACATTGATGTCCTCGACTGGCCTCCATATACTCCCGACATGTCGCCCATCGAGCACCTTTGGGACGTTCTTGATCGACGCGTACGACAATGTTATGCAGTCCCAGAGAACGTCCGCCAGCTCCGTGTGGCTCTCCAGGAGGAATGGGAAACATCCCTCAGGCCACCATTGATAATCTGGTGATGTCCATGCGCCGGAGATGCACCGCTCTGCGCGACGCCAACGCTGGACACACCCGCTACTGACTGTGTGAACTCTGACAGTGACACCTCGGTTGTGTCGGCTGTTGTAGCGCAAAGACTGTCGCCAGAATTCTCAAGGAACTCTTTGAAATTTAATGCTCAATTGTCATGGATTCTATAACCAAATTGTTGTGAAGATTTAGTATTAATGAGTTCGAGGTAAAATAGTAACAATCGCTTGGTGCGTTTATATTTTTGTTCAGTGTATATATATATGTATATATATATATATATATATATATATATATATATATATATATATATATATATATATATATATATATATATATATATATATATATATATATAATAGTAACAGATTTCAGAATCCAGTCTGATGAATGCATCCACACATCCAGGTACTCAGAGTTATTTCCTTAAATGTATGTTCAGATAAGCCCCATCCTCATATCTAATGGGATCTTAAATGTGATGTGTTGAGAAGGGTAAAGGATAAATCCCCTCTCTTATTGGAAGCTTTTTTCTTTACGACAGACACGTTCACACACATTTCTTTCACGAGCTCTGAAGCCCACCCTCGTTTTTCAGCACATTCCTTCGCGAACTCCGACGCCCGCCTTTTTTGAGAGCGCACGGGTCGTCATGGTAAACGTGCCCCAGTGGGGTGGGATGAGCTTGGGGAAGACGGCACCCCGTGGAGACAGCCAGGGAATATAAAAATGAGCGAGAGAAGGCATGAGGGACGTTCTGTGAGGAGAGACATTCTGTGAGGAGAGGCGTTCTGTGAGGAGAGATGTTCTGAGATATTAAAAAACGAGCGAAAGAGGGACGTTCTCTGAGGAGAAAAAGTCTGAGGAGAAAGTAAAGGGCGAGAGAAGCGACCAAGAAGCGGGTGTCTGACCAGGGTCGAAGAGACAATTCGCCCTTCCAGTGCTTCGGCAAGCGAGCGTGCGGTGCGCGTGTCGGTGTGAGCAGTGCCGCCAACAAGGCTCGGGTTGATCACCAACAACACCAGGGTCTGAACCCGCAACGGACGATCTCGGTGCCCTCCAGACGTCGACTGGCGTTCAAGGCTGCCCCGCAAGAGGGTGCACGGCAAAGCTGGGTGCTGGCGACAGACGTGGCACGCACGTACACATTTTCGCTTCACGGACTACTTTCTGGTGAGCGAGACAATTCTCCCCCTCCCATCCCCCTGAATGATCTGTTGGGTACCCTTGTCTGTGTTTAGCTGTAAGTCAACCCCCGATAACCATCTGCTCTTTGTCTCTTTCCTGGCATTTTGGTTGATTTTGCTTTGAAATTCTTTATTTACCTCAGCAAATAAAAAGTTCTTTTAATTTATTTATTATATTATTAATAAATTATTTTCAATTTCCAACCTGTCCATGTTTGTCCTTTCCTTCTATTGGTCTAGCTTTGATCGAACCGAGATAGACTGGGAAGTAATTACCACAGATTTCACCAAAAAAAATAGTCGGCACGCACCGGTGGTTAAAACGCTCGGCCGTCCGAATTAAAATCTAATCAGATAATATTGGTGCTTTGCCGAGGGTGCGCTCCCCACTCAGGTAACCACGTGACCTCCAGTTAAACGGAATAATTAGACGGCGGACACTGGAACTCGTGGTTGACTGGGTGGTGTTCGTGGTTTTAAAACAACCCACCGTACCACAACGTTAATTGTGAGCGGTGGCCCCAGGCCCGGCTCTACCGAGGACAACCGGGGATTAATCCCCCTGAGTGACAAGCTGGTGTCTCGGTACCCGTCGCCGCAACAATATATATATATTTTTTGTTGTTGTTGCAGTTGTGCAAAACCGCATGCCTCTAAAGCAATGGCACCCAACATACAGTGATCCCCAGGCAGTTATTTCATTAGTCTTCGTGCAGTTAGACCTCCCCTCATGTCTAGTGGGTTAACGGGATGAAGTGTGTTACGTGGGTCTTGTAGTTAGGTCTCGTAACTATCTCGAACCATATTCTGATTCCGACTCTAACCCTTTCCTTTTCGCTATGGTACATAACAAGCATGCAAGCATACATGCCATTCGATAGGCAATTGATAAGAAGCACACCACGATGCATCCCGTAGCTCGGATTCACTACATCTACACACGACACACGATACCACCCACACATTGAGTGTCATTATTTCATTCAAATCAGTGTGCCAATTCCCAACTGGCACCTCACCTTATTTCACCCCTCGCTCACCAAACCTCACCACTTTGACCACAAACGTCTCCCACACACGGGGAAAATATTACAACACCCCCTCATACCTCTGCATCGCTGCAATTCGCCACTCTATTTTGAGGAGTACTGCACGACTCGGATTGTCTTCAGAACTGCACGACTCGGATTGTCCTAGGCACCGCGCGATGCGTGACCACACCATAGACGTTATTAGCTTGACCGCATCTCACCGAGGATGTCCCAGGTGAGCATGCAGGATTAATACAGCCCCCACCCAGTCGCTGGACCATGGCGGGACCAGGGGCAATGAGGAAGGGGCGCAACAAGGGTGATCCGGGAGTTTGGATCGGGAGCCGGGTGTGCGTTTTGGCTCATGAGGGGGCCCGTGGGTGGCGGGGAAAGTCCGTTGCTATTTCACATTCAGAATGCACTTGGAGCACGTTCAGGGCCAGGGGTGCCAGCTCAGGGAGCATGCCTTTTTGTTGAGTCAGGAGCTCCGACGCATGCCAAAGTGGGTGGGCAACTGAGACGGTTTCCAGTCCCGGAGCCTGGCAGGGCTTGGTTAGGGCTGCTGTGGCCAAAAAGAGGAACAGGATTCGGGTCACAGCGCATCGCTTTCCGGTCGTCACCCCACCCTTCACCCGGCTCATACATGGGGGAGCGTGGAGCCGTTACTCTCTTCGCTCTCTGCTCAGCTCTTCGCTTCACCCCTTGTCTCACAATTAGTGTGTGATTGCCAGGACGTGCTTCTTCTTGATAGCCTGATCCGGGGCGTCTGCCAAGACTCCCTGCCGTGCTGTCAACGTTCTGCCACCCCCCATGCAGCCAGACGAACCAGTGCAGAGTGCACGTTGCCACAGGCCCCGGCAAAGCAATTAAGCAGGAGATAACGCACCTTATCACGAGGTGGGAACGCTCAGGTGGAGCGTCCCACAGAGGTACATGTGACACATACAGACTTTTACACAGCTAGGTTGGGAATTATTCTCCTTATGCATCTATTCTCCTCTCTCTATCCACCCCTCTTTGGACGCACAATGAACATCATTACTGACTCATGATCTCTTTTCTCTGGCACACCGTACCCCCCACATTGCACGACACCACACCTCTCACTCCCACATCTTAGACACCACCAGTATTCCACCCACCTGCCGTGCTGTTCTCTCTCCCTAAGCGTTCTGGGTTGCGTTGGTCTGGCTACCACACCAGGTACTGAGAGGTCGTTTATCCTCACCTGCTTTCTTTCTCTCTGGCTATCTAATCGTGTGTGTGTGTGTGTGTGTGTGTGTGTGTGTGTGTGTGTGTGTGTGTGTGTGTGTGTGTGTGTGTGTGTGTGTGTGTGTGTGTGTGTGTGTGTGTGTGTGTGTGTGTGTGTGTGAGTGAGAGATGGGGCCTGTCCAAGCAGAAATTAATATTGTAGAAGATATAACGGGATAACTCTGCTCTGTCTTCTTTTGTTAGTTGTTGCCTTTTGCCGCATGTGCGTACTGAGGGCATGTCCCCCAGTAATTAGATCATGTGATCTTTAGATAAACGGTATTCATAAGACAGATGACCCAAAGTCACGTGGTCAAGTTATTGGTGTTCATGGTCCATTAGTGATGCACCGCATCACAAAGTTATTCGTGTGCGATGGCCTGGGATTCCGGAGAGTCTGGTGGGAATCTGAGGTTGTTCACCTCTCGTGGTGTTCACCCTCGACCCCAGGTCCACAAGGATATATATATATATATATATATATATATATATATATATATATATATCCATATATATATATATATATATATGCATGTTTCCACCCCTCCCTCGACCACCTTACCATCAGCGAAGCAACAGACGGTACTTGCGTGTCTGAAAATCGCAGAAAAAAAATAAAAGATCGCTGGCACGATCTCTACCAAAGTTAGTTGTTGTTCGTCTTTCGGCTGCTCCCGTTAGGGGTCGCCACAGCAGATCATCCGTTATAATCCGCATACTGATTTGGCATAGGTTTTACGCCGGATGCCCTTCCTGACGCAACCCTGGTCGCCTCTTACGACACAGGGATAAGGATTGGGTTTCGCCATGATTCCGGGCTGCCCTACACCCTCTCATTGCGCGGCCCAGTGCAGAGCTCCCGTCTTCAAGCGATCCTCCAACCCAAGCCTCCGAGTAGCCGGATTACAGGCGCACGCCACTACGCCCGGTCTCTCTACCAAAGTTAGTATATATCTATATTATGATTTCGGCACACCCCTTTTTTGTTCCACCATCAGATTTTTGTTACTGCATGAAATGAAACAAGCTTTGACATATATAGCAATGATATTGTGACGTTCACGGGACTTGAACAGTCCCGCCAACGTAGAATGAGCCGAAACGATGGAGGCGGTTTATTTATTTATAACCCAAAGATGGCGGTTCTAATCGCTCTACCGCAAACGGGACGAGGAAGGTGGCACGAGTCGCTTTTCACTGAGTTGATAACGTTTATTCCTCTAACCAGAAATAACAAGACGCGGAAAGAAGAGGGATCCGGGGCGATTCGACGGGATGGTGGTGTGGGTTCGGGCGTGGGGAAAACACAGACAATTCCAATGAATATACAAATCTCAAACCCTCTAAGGCACCAGGTACACACACACACACACACACACACACACACACACACACACACACACACACACACACACACACACACACACACACACACACACACACACACAAAACGTAGCTATTTCTGGTGGTCAGGCTGGACCGTGGTGTGGACGCAACAGTCCCTGGATTGGCGTCGGACGAGCTGGCCTTGCTCTCGTCAGGGAGGCAGGAGAAACCGTGGTGCTGTCGACCTCCTGGTCTTGGCCCAAGTCCGCTCACAGCCGCCAGGGAACCAGTTATGGCACCAAATTGCGAGCAGGAGAGGGAGGCAGGTCCGCCCGCCGTTCGACCCCGTACTCCGAGCCAGCAGAACGTCAGAGCCAACCAAGGTGAGGCACGAGGCTCAGCAAGGCTACAAGACACGATGAAACCAGGACCGAATCAGCGCAACAACAAGCACGCTCCCAGCACAACAACCTCCACCCCCCAAAAAAACGGTCTTTCTGTCCCGATCTTCTTCCTCTTCCTTTTCGACCCCGAACAGAACCTTTTTATCCTCCTGTCCTCGTCACTTCCAATCGAGCCATTTATTGGCCCACCGCCGTCGCCTTCTGCCAATCGTGATCACGGGGCGGAGCCATCCGCTGCACTGTCCTGTGACGTCACGGCCAGTCTCCAGAGAATACCAAAAGGGGTTTACGCAGACACACTTACCCTATCCCGTCTCCCTATCTAATTACGTGACAATTATCATTTCCCCCTTGAAGAAATAGACATTTACTAGACAACTTATCACCACTGAATTGCTACTTATTACATCAAGATCCTGGTAAACTCGAACAGCATGGCATACCTAATTAAACATCCTAATTACCCTTTGAATGCATACCCCCCCCTCAAACGTAACAATATTATTGTCTTCCTTCAGAGGCCCCTCAAAATTCGTTTTGATGATTATGGTAGTTAGAGTTCAAAAACTCCATTTGCAAAATGGGAGGAATTATTGCACAAAAAAGAAATTAAAATGTTTCCTATTTTTTAGAGGACCACTAAGATGAGTTCGGCTCATAGAATCACGCTCCGTTTGGGGAGAAAACTGTTGAGTTCATACCTGACGAATTTGCACTTTCCTTGTGCCGTAGTTTCTTCACAAAACCATGACTTTCTGACAAAGTACAAAGTATTTCTTTGCTTTTTTATACATGGTTGCCGTTTTGAAATTTTCATCGACCGATACCCGCTGCCCAGCCGGACCAACTGCCAAAGTATCGCCCGGTCAGTTACTGTTGAACTCAAAATCATGATCATCGTTTTAGTGTGGAGGTGAGTACTGACAATGTACTTGGGTCTTTTCCGGGTGGGTGCGGGATTGAGCACATGCACATAAAAATCTCGGGTCTCCGCATAGTGGCGTACAGGCTTAAGTCGTACTTCTGTTTACTACCGTAGAAAATCACAGAACCATCCGATCGACATGCTGTTAACCGTTTCAGAATCAGCTAAATTCTACAACATATGAATATGTAGACGAAACTGATCCGGCCAGCTAAAATCTACAAGATATGAATATGTAGACGAAACTGATCCGGCCTTTTGGATCACTTTAAAGTAGGGTGCCCTGTAATTTTAATGCGCTCTATGGATCCCCCGGAACTCACGAATGGTACACGTTATGTAGTCACTAAACTACATGGTAATGTCATCGAAGTGGAGCTACTGTGGGACAGTTGAAGGGGAAAACCTGAATGATAATCAATGGATAAAAATGATATAATATATTGTTTAAAATACATTCATGCTATCTGTCTTTTACCATATGTTGCCAGTGACGCCCGTCCAAGACGGGCACCTTTACTAGTGTATATATATATATATATATATATATATATATATATATATATATATATATATATATATATATATATGTGTTGCAAGTACCCAGGGTCAAGGGAGTGTTCCATTACCAATCAGCTTGTAGAGCGCTCACCAAGTAGCTTAAGCACTCCAATGAAACAGTTGATCAGGAATGGCTGGCTTGGAAAGCAATGGCGAGTTGACTATACACACCCCGGATGTTTCTGGTCGAATGAAATCACCATTTACAAAGCAACCCATATGGAATAGAAGATCAGGATTTTATCACAGGATATCCTCTTCCTCCTATCCCATACAATGATGATCACTTTCTTAAAACAAGAGTGTGCTTATAAAAATATAGAGTAATCAATCACTCAAAAGTTTGTGGATCGAAGCCAGCATTAAAATTCCAATATCGCTGCAAGTTGAAGAAATGGCTGGATAAACTCGTGTTCCATGAGCCTAAATGTTAGAAAATACACAATTTAAGATTGCATAATCAGATCATTCCCGTTACAAAACCATGACCTTTTCGACCCCCGTTAATCACCCACATCCAAGACCACCACCTTCCAAATTTCCATTTTTACCATCCTGAGAATTTGTTTCTGTATCCATTTTGTCCACTCCTACCCCACATTCCTCCCCACACCCATTCTTTGTCCATGTGTCTGTCTCTGTCTCTATCTCTGTCTCTCTCTATTTTATCATTCAACCCTGCTGTTGGTGTTCCCTCCCCTCTCTCTACTTGACTCTGTATCCAATTTTTTTTTAAGACGATCTATATACATTTGTCGAGTCGAGCTTGACAAATGACTGCATTTGTCAGGCCCTTATTCGTATAAATTGGTCGATTTCACATTGATCTCAAATAGTCGGCCAATGTGTGCTAGGGTCTTGGTTCAATCCACAGCTCGTTATTGTCACCTACCCAACTCATCCACCAAGTGGTGTCGTAACCTGTCCATAACGTTGAGTTTTGAGATTTATCATTTTTGACCCCATCTCTCAATTGTGAAGAATCAGTTTTAAAAAAATTCTCGTATCAGGATCTTCACCAAAATCGAATCAATTTGTTCTTGTCGACACACACCCAACTCGTTCACAAAGTCTCGTCAGAATCTGTCCATAACTTGAGATATCCTGCTCAAAGACAAATCGACAAGGGTGAAAACATAACCTCCATCCACCTTTGGTGGCGTCAGTAACACATAAATGGGACAAGATCAGGAAGAGAGAGGAGAGGAGAAAAGGTAAAGAAAGGACTAAAGGAAGGATCCCACATGGGGTTTATTGGAAAGATGGGGGACAAAGGTAAAGGTGAGGGGGTGAGGGGGATTTTTCAACTTCGGTGCACAAAGTATGTACATTGTACACGACTCCCAGCAGAACGGTAAATGACTAATGGTATAAATATGCACGTTCAAACCATTTTCATGTAAATATATGAAATGCGTCCAAGGTCTTTTGGAATCCACGTAAAGCTGCGGACTCTGTCATGGCTAATTTGTATGTACCTGTTCGGATGTTTGGAGAATATCTGAAACATCCACATCTGAAAAGTGTCATCGTTTATATGGCAAATTAAATACACCACAATACAGACGTTGAGTGTATTGAACACATCAATTACACAGAACAGTGATGAAGGACATGCAAGTCCACCGAACTTTACAAGAAATACACCTGTTGAAGAAAAAAAAAATTATATTCCATTACAACATGGCAGTCAATACTGAAGGTATCAAATACTGTATATACACATCCTTGTTCCTCTCATAACCAAGCTCCAACCTGTCCAAAACTAAACTTGAGTACACTTAGCCACAAAAGACACCAGCAAACGAGACTTCAGCCTTCCATCTGGTCATTTGCTTTCAGGAATTCAAGATGGTTGAGTTCAAGAAAAAGGTGAAAATGTCATTCGATGGGGCAGCAAACGATAGGCAAGCTTGTACCTTCAACATGAGACGTGTACTTTTCACGGAATGGTACAGATATAAAAATGAAATAAATTAATTTTTAAAAAAAATCTAAACGAACACAGTAAAATGTGCACAAAAGGATGAAAAGTGAAGCATTTCAAGATTGAAATAAAATGTAACAAAATTTCCCACTGGCCGACAAACCAATTGAGGGCAGAAATCCAAGCAAACCACTTCTCCAGCCCTGATTCAACAGTTCATGGAACAAAATTGTGACAAGACGAAAGATCAAAGCAACTTGGTAAAATATACATCCAAAAGAAACTTTGTACAAAATAAACTGTGTACAAAAGCGTGTGTACATGGCCCGATCCAACACAATTGGTTGAAGGACAAATATACAGAGGTAACACACAAAAGATGTAGGGGTGCATTTATAGTCAGACCTGAACCAGACGCGTATGCAGGGCATGCGGAACACGAGAGGTGCATCGCTCGCAACAAGGTCGAGTTGGGGTCATCTAATCTAATAATGTGCAAAAGTGGTGGCATTTCACACCGTGCGTACATTAAAAAACAGAAAGGTTCGTGCGCACATATATATATGATGCATAAAGACTAATTCAATGAAATGCTGCCAAAGCACCCTGGCCCTTCAGTATTGGTAAACATGGTCACCATCACGTGACTTAGATGTTTTTCCGTGCTCCGCCCTCCAGTCTTTCAAGCCGCATGACCAATATATAACCATGCTTTCTCACATACGCTCCCACTGACCCCAGTCCCCTTATTCATATTTCCCTATCCCTGCTACTCAACTGTTCGCCTGTGATGTTTCTGTGCATCTTTGTCTGCACGATACTCTGACCTTCTATCAGTCTGTGAAACTGCTTGTCTGTTGTTTAACTCCACCATGAGCCTTGCCTTCATACTATAATTTTAGAAGTGTGTGTGTGTGTGTGTGTGTGTGTGTGTGTGTGTGTGTGTGTGTGTGTGTGTGTGTGTGTGTGTGTGTGTGTGTGTGTGTGTGTGTGTGCTTGCATGTTTGTTTATATACATATATAAATAAATAATTTTAAACCATGGACCTGGGGGATAGGACCCCACTTCTCTATGTAAATGTGTATGGCACAGCACTGCTCCTGGTGGGAGAGGTTACAAGTCCAAATAAAACACCTCAATTCTGGGGGAGTTGGCCCGTCTGACCCAAACCCGTCCGTGACCCCAGTGGAGCCAGCCTGTCCATCTGCATAAATTAACAATCAACAATTCAGCAACATCGAGAAAGTACCTTTGAAAATGCACCAAAAGCTTTGAGGAAGTGCTGAGCTAAAAGGAATGTTTTTCATTCTGTATAATCAACATAACAGACATTCTGCAAAACTATTTTGCTTTTGCAAGCATGTCAACATTCATTTTGCATTGAAGAAATAGCAATCTACAATGGCCAACATGTGATCAGAAATCTGTCCCGCCCATATTTCAGCAGGGTGCTCAAAGTCCGCCAGCAACCCCCTTCGAGTAAAACTACCAAAATCAACAATCACTGCTCACCTTCACTCTTTCATTCCTCTTTTTACCCACCTTTGGAACAAACTCCCACACTCTCTTCAATCCCACTCTTCCCTCCAAGTCTTCAAAACAGCTGTTCACCACAATCTCTTCTCTTCCTCCATCCAAAACTATGATCTTTTCTACCCTCGTTAATCCACCTCCTTCAAATTCCCTGCTTTCCTTCCTGAAAGTCCCTGTAGTGTTCATCTCGTTTACCCCGTGTACCTCGCCCCATCCTCTCTCACTTCCACAGATCTCCTAATGTCTCTGTTCCTCACCGTTTGTGCTTCCCTCTCCGACCCCTCGTCTCCTGCTCCCTTTGTTATACGTTCTGTGTGTTAGCTCTTATACGAGCCTTGACATTGTATATAAAAAACAAAACTTTCAGGTGGTCGGTCTACTTCAAGAAATACTTTGAAAAAGCAGGAGCCCCGTTTCGCTAGATTTCTGAGCTTGGCTCAATGATGCCACCCATTTTGCTTCTGCACACCATGCCAGCTGCAAGGATGCACAAGCAGTGAGAAAACAAAGTGAACTTTGGGTCCAAAGAGGTACAAAATGACAAATACAGAGAGCATAAGGCAATGGAAAATTTGTAGTACAAGGTGTTAAAAGTGTAGGACTTTTGAGACCCGGATGAATGGACGGACACTCGATTACTGCAGGACACGGTGGTGAGCATGTGCAGGCAGGCTGACGAAGTAGGCGATGGCGAGAGAAAGAAGAGCGAGCCCTGTAAGCAGCAACAGCACAACGCCCAAACCCAGCTCGGAAATGAGCTCACGCCACAGGCCACACATTCCAGCCATGACAGCATGCTCTCGAGGTCTTCCCGGGCTCAGAAGCCGCTCAAGTACACTGAGAAAGGTCAAAGACAAAGTGTCAATGAAATGCCACTTTTGATTTCAATTATGGAAAGAAATCCCAACTTGTTCATGCATCAAATTCAACCCTCCACACCAAGAACAAGCTCAGCAATTATTACATCTTATTGACACCACAACATCTCCTAGATTCCAGGACGATCAGAATAACCGAGTTTAAAATGTCCTCACTTTTGAGCTCTTTAGTCTGGGTTCAACCTCTGACAGTGTCATGTGTCATGACAAACGCCATTCTGATGTAGTGTTGGAGCATACCATCGATCCCTCAAGGACGTAACAATGGTCCCATCTGGATTTAGGTTGTGGAAATCAAAATAAAAGATCCCACACTATCCCTCAGAAAGAGAAGACCAGTATGTGGCAGTACCTTTCCCAAATTGCTCGCCTGTAGATGTTAAAAGGATGAAAATGCAAAACATTAAAGTAATGGGATGCATCATACTCCGGGTTTGATTCTCAGCCTGACTGTAAACAGTCAGATTGACATTTCACAGGCTGCGTTACATCAATGAGTGTGCTGCTCTCCCTCAGAAGGACGTCAAGCTGGGTGTTCCATCTGCTAGCATTAGCTTGTAAATGTTAAAGATCCCAGTCTTTTGGTGGAGAATAGTTGAGTTATTGCCAGTGCCCTGGTAGAAGCACAGCCAGGCCTCAGTTATGATGCAACTAGCAAATCAAGTTAGTCTTTTTATCCCGGTAAAATAAGCCACAGTCAATGACAAGTGGGAAGCAATGGATTTTTACATAGGTAAAAATCATAGAGGTAAAATACTCAATCACTTACATGGGTGGTCACATACAGAATTTTTTGTCTGGTCTGGTGCTTCCCCCACCCCCATATCTCAGCTAGATCATATCACTCTGTAAAATGGCACCTTCATGCTAATATGGTGCCACCGCGTGGACTACATGATGAGCATCAATCGGTTCTTCGGTGAGCCCTGACGCTTGCCTTATAATTAGTGGAGGGGAACGTGCCTGTAGTTGGGCTCCCATTAGCCCATAGGACACATACATCACGACAGGGGCTCAAACTCAAGATCCAAAGATATTCAGCCAGCCACCTTAACTGTAAAGCCAACACCAGGTGAGAAAATAAAATTAATGACATTCATCATGAAACACTCCAAATTGGCAGTTTTGTGGCACTGCATGAACAATCATGTTACACTTCAATTCTAACTGCCCATGCAATTTGCAGCAAAGCACGTAGGCTTGCCCTTCAATGAGGTTAATGGCTACGTGACATCTCGTGTGAAAGAAAGAATGGACGTGGGATGATCAAGTGGTCCCTTTAACACTCGCTGGTGCCATTCTGTTCGGTGTTATTTGTTTATTCTCACATGAAGTATTGCCAAACTCTCCACGCTTCAAAAAGGCACATTTCCCTGGAGCACAAATCAAATGGAAATTGTACTCGTCACCATGCAAAGCACACGAGAGTTACGAGTGGGTGTGAGATTACATTGGCAATTATTTGTTTGTGGACTGCAATGAAGGCAAGTTGCACATTACTTTTTTCGGTGAAACATTTGGTCACATCGAAGAAAAAAAATTCCCAGAGACAACAGTTGGTGAACAGGGAAGAGGCAACAGAGATGGCAATCTTCTTATAATGGAACAAAAGTATATTTGGTTATGGTTATGTATGTATATTTCTGACCACCCCTCATCTCCCCTCCCCCCAAAAACGGAGGGGCCTGTCAAAGCCTTTCATCGTGTGCGAGACATTTTTAGTGGGAAGGGACATCAGGACGGATGGGGAGCAAAGGAATGGGGGGGGGGAGTGGGACGTGAGGACGGGGACAGGGAGAGGGGTGGGATAGGGGTCAAAGCACTCTATGTATAGTGTTACGAATTTCCGCCCGCCCGGCGTGCGATCGGCCATGTAACTCGAATCGCGACGCGTCGCCCACCGGAACAGACAATTCAGTCGTCACCCTCCTGGAACTACCGCCAGGAGCCAGTCACGGGTGGGGGTTTAACCTCACCACAACCCAGTCCGCATTCTACCCGCGCGAAATAGGGTGAATCACCGAATGTCGATATACCTAAGTACCCACGGGGATAGCGTACCGAGGAGTTGTACAAAGCCGCAGGTCGACTTCGGACATGAACCGCTTAAGCGGCTCGTTCCGTGCTGCAGGGATAACCGAGCGGAGTTATTGTCGACCTCGACGGTTCAGATTATTTATTGGGTGTCTACACCCACTACCAATCCCTTACGTGATGCAAGATGGAACTTTCAAACAAAGGAAAGGACGCAACGAAATGGGAAACAGTTCAACAACACTTTATTACACACACACACACACACACACACACACACACACACACACACACACACACACACACACACACACACACACACACACACACACACACACACACACACACACACACACACACACACACACACGGCAAGCACGTATTCACAGCCATACAAAAATGCACATAAAACAGTCAAAACAATAAAAGCAACGCAGAGCTACAACCGAATAAAGCAATGTACAAGCACTTATACGGGTTTACTTAAAAGACTGGCGCCACACAAACACATTTACACCAAAATCAATTAAAATACAAGCCACCTTCACAGGCAAGGAGGCAGACTGGTCCGTGGACCAAATGAACGTGGGACCTGGGTGATCGGCCAGGTCCACGAGACCGAAAGGGTCTTATCCACGCCCTCGTGGCGTGATGGCGGGCAAGCCGCAATGTCTGCGTAACGCGCTCGACTCTGTGCCCCTGGTATGGTCGGTGAGCTCCTTTGGGCGTGCGTCACGCAGGCACGTGTTAGTCGGCATCACGGTTGGGTTGAGGAATGGACGGGGTTACCGGCGCTATCTCAGCGCGGATGGGGGGGAGGGGAATTGTTAATGATCGGGGTCGGGAGAGGGGAATGGCGGACGCTCCGTCCCGCTAGCGGAGTCCCGGGACCGCACCGACTCCGGCGAACTCTCGCCCCTGAGCCCTCTTCCGCGTCCCTGCTTCACACCGCGACTCGTCCCTCGACCTCACCTCCGAGCTCCGTCCCCTTCGCCGTCCGATCCCCGCAACAACAACCTCTCAGACTCCATGACTTCTGACTAGCGCCACTTTCTGCACCCCTTTCTGCACACCCGAGCTGCGTTGTGCTCACATCTTTATAGACCGGGGGAGGAGCTTGTATGCAGATTTGCGGATCAAAACGCACTTGGAGGCGGGGCCACACCGCCCGACGCTCGCCCATTGGACGAGAAAAAGGGGCGTGAGCCTTTCCTGATCCGTTTTCCTCTCCTAAAAGGAACGCATTCACAGCGGGTTCGGAGGTGGGGCCATGCCACCTGATGCTCAGTCATTGGATGGAAGAAAAGGGGCGTGAAGCCTTCCTGATCCGTTTCTCCTCTCCCGAAAGGATCCATGTGCACTCGTGGCTTGCTGCGTTCGGCAAGAATCACCAAACAGGCTCTGGACAGCACGACGTTCGGTCTTGACTGGTGGTGTGGTTGATGGTTGTGGAAGGAGAAAGGCGAAGGTGGTGGGGGGTTTGCCGTGGTGGTTTGGTGGTTGGCGGGCATCGTTTGAGAATGGCGGTGAAGCGATGTTTGCAGGATGGAGTTGTGGAGGTAAAGAGGCGAAAGTGGTGGTGTTTCAGTTGCTGGCGGCTTAATTGTCCAAAATAATGATATAGAAAGAAAAATGGCAAACTCAAAGCGTCGCAGCCTGGATGAATCACCAATATTCCCCCTAAACAACAGGTGTGGACTAACTACACATGAACTTAGCGTCATAACTGATCTACGGACCCTTTATGGTGGATTGCGAATTTCCACAGCCGTAACAATATGGTCTTCCATTCCTTCTCTTTCTCACCCAAATTTTTTGGCAAACAGGACGACTAATTAGTCTTTCAGCAAAGCACCAGGTAGGCTCTGCTAGTTTCACACAAATGAATTACATGTGCGTGCACACATGAAATAGTTTGTTTATAAATCCTGAACTTGCACACAATTCAGCCTTGAAAACTTGCGTGAAAACCAAGTTTTTTTCATTTAAAACTTTACGATTTTCTTTCCCCAGCATTGTGAAAATGTACCGTCTTTGGGCAGTGTAGAAATGAACACTGCCACGATCACTAACATGTATTACTTAGTTTTCTTTGCAGTTGTAATCAAAATGTCCCTTTGTTTCTTCAAAAGGTAACCATGATTAAAAAAATAAGGTAACTTGATAACTCCCCCTCCCCACATCGCATCAGACCAGATACATTCAAAACGGATGTAAGAATGCATTTTTCTTTAAAAACACCAATATTTGTCCGATTTTCTCACCTTTTGCTGCAATTTAAACTTGAACTATCTCAACGACAAGAAAAAATTTAATTGGATGGTGAATTGGGAGTCTGAATGACCTTTATATTACAAGCCTTAATTTCACTTAAAATGCTTTTTTATTTTATAAAAACACAAATTTTCTTCCTATTTGTTGCATCTCAAAATTACACCATCTTAGCGACTACAAAAAAATGAAATCAGATCTCGAATTGGAGTTAAGATAAAGCCGAAAGAGTACAAGAAAGTGTGAGCCTTACAAAAGAGGTTCCACAGAGCAAATAAAATGGTGGCAATTTGATTTTGAAGCCCTTCCCTGAACTGAGAAGCCCCTCCCCAAACGGACGGACAGACAGACTGACTGACTGGCGGCGAGAAAAAGAATATATATACCTGTATATATATATATATATATATATATATACACGAGGTCCGTCAAAAAAGTAACGGGACTGAGCCTGCAGTGTGCTCCACTTACGCAACTTGAATGAACGGGTTGCATCACAGTCTTTCGCAACATTTCAGCAATATATATATATATATATATATATATATATATATATATATATATATATATATATATATACAGATATATATATATATATATATATATATATATATATATATATATATATATATATATATATATATATATATATATATATATATATATATATATATATATATATATATATATATATATATATATATATATATATATATATATATATATATATATATATAAGTCTGGTGTTGGCGCAGTGGTTAGGGCAGCGCTTGGGATCCAAAAGGTCCTGAGTTCAAGCCCCGTTGAGCCACTGAATTAATACACCAGGGGGTTGACTCAGCCTGCCATCCTTCTGAGGTCGGCGAAATGAGTACCAGTATACTGGGCCGGTGTATACCCCGGTTAAAATAGGTGTACCATATCCCTGTGTCGTAAGAGGCGACCAGGGTTGCGTCAGGAAGGGCATCCGGCGTAAAACATGTGCCAAATCACTATGCGGATCCGCTGTGGCGACCCCTAACGGGAGCAGCCGAAAGAAGAAGAAGAAGATATATATGATTGGTGATGGTTGACTGCGCTCATTGTGTGATTTTTTTACAGGTCGTGCGTTACACGTTGTCCAGTCTGAGTCGTCGCGCTATGAGTCGTGAGCAGACAGCTAATCTAATCTGAAGTTTTTTGCCAAGTTTGGCAAAACACCTTCCTAATCCTTCGCAATGCTGCAGCAAGTCTACGGGGAAGAAATGATGTCACGTACACGTGCATTTGAATGGCACAAGAGGTTCAAAGAGGGACGGGAAGAGGTTGAAGACGATCCACGGTCTGGAAGACCTTCAACGAGCAGAACGGCGGACAACATCGAGCGTGTGAAGCAGATGGTGTGCAGATCGTCGACTCACAGTGCGGATGATTGCTGAGGAACTTTCCATAAACAAGGACACTGTCTGGAGTATCATCACTGAAAATCTCGAAATGCGCAAGGTGTGCGCAAAGATGGTCCCCAAGCTGTTGTCCGAGGACCAGAAACAGCAGAGTCACTGTCTGTCAAGACATTATCGAGCGCCTCGAGAATGATCCAGACCTGCTCGGGAGAGTCATTACTGGCGATGAATCATGGATATTCGAAGACGATCCCGAGACCAAACGGCAGAGTCGTCAGTGGAAAAGTCCGGCATCACCAAGACCAAAGAAAGCAAGGATGTCGAAGTCGAAGGTCAAGGTGATGCTCATCGCGTTTTTTGACATCAAGGGCATCGTCCACGTCGAGTTTCTACCACAGGGTCAAACAGTGAATCAATAAGTGTACAAGGAGATCCTCCGGCACCTCATGAGATCAGTCCGAGACATGAGGAGGGATCTGTGGGAGAACAACGCCTGGGTGCTCCACCATGACAATGCCCCTGCTCACAGTGCCCTGAGCATCCGACAGTTTCTGGCGGAGAGGAACGTGCCAACTCTGGAGCGACCCCTGTATTCGCCAGACTTGGCCCCTTGTGATTTTTTCTTTTTCCCCAAGCTCAAGGGGGTGATCAAGGGGACCCGATTTCCGACCCGTGGAGGCCATCAAAAGGGCCGTGATGACGAAGCTCTGAAGGATTCCAGAAGAAGCTTTCCAGGGGTGCATCGAAGCATGGAAGAAGAGGATGGACAAGTGTGTGAGACTGGAGGGAAACTATTTTGAAGGGGACAAGCTGTGATTTCAATATATTTTTTGGAATGAAATTTCTGTGAAGTCAGTCCCGTTACTTTTTAGACGGACCTCTAAAAAGTAGACAGACTTATTTTAGACGATACCCTTGATCAGTCCCGTCTATGTATATGTTGTTGTTTCCTTCATCCAGAAATCATTTTCTTTAAAAAAAAAAAAAATTTAGATGGACTTTTTAGACGAACACATACACATATATACATATACATATACATAGATTGTGTGACCTTTTCACTCTCAAATTTGAGCACTTCATCAAAGATTTCAGTTCTTCATCATTTTTGAAATGAAAACGATGTCATCTACAAATCGGAGGTGGTTTGATCTTTCCCCATCAATATTTATTCCTCGACCTTCACAATTTCACTGTTGGAACACTGCTAATTATTCACAACGGTTGATTGTAATGTGCAATATTATTTTATAATCTGTGACATTCCATTATGCAATCTTGAATTCACACATGCTATGAGAAGAGCCATTTATATAATTTCCTCCCCTTTAAGCATTATGTATTTTACCAGCAGAGTAGCCGCGCTATGGGCGATATCGTTCCAAGCATGCAACATGTTCTCCTGACACATACCTTTATCTGGGTGGTGTATAGTCAACTGACAGCTACCTCAATCGCTCAGAAAAAAAAATAAACCCAGGTTACATGCATGAAGTAAAAACGTAGCTACTGCTCATAATTCAAAACCCCTCACTGCACTGGAAAAGATGAGGACAGGAGTACAGGACTGTAAAGGGTGGGGACTTGTAATACTCTCTCCCACCGGGAGCGGTGCTACACAAAACACATTTACATAGAGAATTTGCACCCTGCCCCTTCCCCTCCCCTCCCCTCCCCCTAAAGACTGGCAAAGATAAAAACACCCCATACACTAATTGAGGTCATGCTGATCCGATGTAGCAAGCCTGGATGTAATCAGCCCAGAACTGTACGAGTAGCATGACAAGACAAACAAACATGAATTATAGTCAGGACACATCGCAGTTTGTTGCTGTTTGATTCATCCAGAAATCAAATTTATATTAATTTATATTTCTGCCTTTGCGAATACTCCGACACTGTGTGGGGGCATTTAAAGATGCAATCAACGAGTTCTCAAACTTAAACGGAGACAATTTTACTGCATCATTTTCAACTTCTGGGTGGTGTGACAGAATTTGGCAATGGAAGCAGCATGAACATTCTTGTAAAAGTTTCTGCAGCAACTTTTTAATCCTGAGCAAAGGTAGTCCATTGAGAAGGCTAGCGTCAATCTGGGTCGGCAGACAAGTAAAACAATGTCAGAGGGACCATGTGCAGAAGGGCATGACTATTAATGACGAGTAATTATGTCAATTAATTACACAAACTTTGGGGGGGGGGGGAAGTGATGAAACAATGCCATGGAAAGTTCAGCAAGACGAGTCAAGCATCCCCAAGACAGATTATATACTTTTCTGACATATTATTCCTTACTGGGCTGGTGTGAAATGAAAGGGACTTAGTCATAGAATGGCACCACGACGTTTCCGAGCAAAATGCCCACCTGTCATTTTCTGCTACAGCCATGCCCGACATGCCACCATGTTGCTCTTCTAGAGCTTCCAGCAGGCGAAGGACATCATCAGGAACCCCTCGTCGACGTGCCATCATCAGGGGTGTGGCACCTTGGTGGTTGCTGTCAAGACGTTTAAAACAAAACAACGCAACAGCGGTGTCATTCAACGTCTCCATGTGCGCCGTTGCAAAATACAATTTTGAATTTCCAACACGTTACCACGAAATCCGTTGCCGAATCACATCTAACCAGCTAACAAAACGAAAACCACAACACACGTAACATACCAAGTGTCAGCACGCAGGCCAGCCGCAACCAGAAGACGAGCAGTTTCTCCATGGCCACACAAATGCAGCGCCGTGTTTCCTTGCGCGTCCGTGGCTGTCGACTCTGCCCCGGCCCGCAACAACGCGCCGCAGACGGACGCGTGACCTCGAGCAGCTGCCACGTGCAGCGGGGAACGGCCGCGTGAATCCGCAGAGGTCGGTGCTCCCGGGTCGACTCCGGCGGCGAGCAAGTGACACACGGCTTGGGCGTCGCCGGAGACGCAAGCCTGCAGCAACAGCGAGTCTGGCGAACTCGTCATGTCTGGCAGTGGCACATACGCCATGCCTGTGGGTTTACCTGGGTGTTCAAAATGGACATTATACATGATGGCCAAATAAACAAATATTACAGTTTATATTTATCCAGTTCATATGAGCAGCAATGCTATCGAGCTTCCCATGGCAGTGAGCATACTTCAATCAAGGTCTCGTTGATCCCATCCATTCATTGTTCGACCAGCACACCAACGCAGAGTCACTTGCCTTGATGAGTAAGACTAGTTCTCTCTGTGTCTCTGTATCTCTGTGTCTCTCTCACTCTCACCCTGTCTGTCTGTCTGTCTGTCTGTCTGTCTGTCTGTCTGTCTGTCTGTCTGTCTGTCTGTCTGTCTGTCTGTCTGTCTGTCTGTCTGTCTGTCTGTCTGTCTGTCTGTCTGTCTGTCTGTCTGTCTGTCTGTCTGTCTGTCTGTCTGTCTGTCTGTCTGTCTGTCTGTCTGTCTGTCTGTCTGTCTGTCTGTCTGTCTGTCTGTCTGTCTGTCTGTCTGTCTGTCTGTCTGTCTGTCTGTCTGTCTGTCTGTCTGTCTGTCTGTCTGTCTGTCTGTCTGTCTGTCTGTCTGTCTGTCTGTCTGTCTCTCTCTCTCTCTCTCTCTCTCTCTCTCTCTCTCTCTCTCTCTCTCTCTCTCTCTCTCTCTCTCTCTCTCTCTCTCTCTCTCTCTCTCTCTCTCTCTCTCTCTCTCTCTCTCTCTCTCTCTCTCTCTCTCTCTCTCTCTCTCTCTCTCTCTCTCTCTCTCTCTCTCTCTCTCTCTCTCTCTCTCTCTCTCTCTCTCTCTCTCTCTCTCTCTCTCTCTCTCTCTCTCTCTCTCTCTCTCTCTCTCTCTCTCTCTCTCTCTCTCTCTCTCTCTCTCTCTCTCTCTCTCTCTCTCTCTCTCTCTCTCTCTCTCTCTCTCTCTCTCTCTCTCTCTCTCTCTCTCTCAGCCTGTGGCTACTGGTTGCATCATCGGTTGGGACGCGGCTATGCCGCTGATGCAGTGTCCCCCTTACCAGTACACCGGTACTCATTTTGCCGACCTCGGAAGGATGACAGGCTGAGTCAACCTCCTGGTGTATTAATTCAGTGGTCTAACGTGGCTTGAACTCAGGACCCAAGGATCCCAAGCCACAACCCCAACCACTTAGTCAACACCAGGCTGTCCTTCATTCTAATGTGGCATTTAATCCAGGGTTTCCTGCATTACGAGCTTGGAGGTTCAGATCATGGAAACACAAACAGGTTCGACAAAGGCGGACACAGTGAGACGGACGGACACCACTGATGTACACACACCAGGGACGCGTGACAGATTTGAGAATGAAATGCAAAAGGTTTTTTTTCAATTCAACATCAGAAGTGCTCGTTAAGTCAATAATTTCCGTTAAATTTCCAAAACAAAAATAAGTCAAACAAGCTGGGAGGCGACGATGGTTCGCGGTGCATTATTGAACAATACCACGATAGGTACAATTGAGTTAGTGGAAGCTTTTGAGGAAGCCCAACTGTAAAAACCAATCTCTTCCGTCAAAATTGACCAAACCAAATCGGATTTTTTATATGTTGTACTTATGGACATTACGCACAGCTTCTGGAAAATGAAATTGTGAGAAAGAACTCGAGAAAAAAATAAATAACTAAATAAAAAGTTCAAGTGGGCGTGGGACGTCCTTCATACAAAAAGACACAACTGGACATACCTAACTTGTGTCCAAGTTTCATCAAGATCGCATCAAACGCCACGGAGCTACGTTCTGGAGAGAGTCACAAACAAACAGACAGACAGACAGACACAACGAAAATAGAACCAACAATTTAACGATGGAGAATCACGCCGAGTGCTATCTAGAACATAGTCCACGTGAGAATGGCTGTTCTATATTGGAGTAGATCTGCGTGCATTCTACATACCCATATACTCACCAGCTTAACAGAGCTCTCCTCTCATATGTTCTCTTCAAGAAGGGGCAAAGCTAAAAACATGATAAACTGTGCAGACACTGTGAACCCAACACCAACGATCCATGAATCCTCTCCAACGCGTTTGGAGCAATGTGAAGTGTGAGCTTATGATTGTCCAATCAGAAACCGCAATGGATCACCTCAGATTTTATTAAATAAATACAATTTACCTCTGGCGAGTATCGTGATGGCGGTGAGGAAACCTTGGCTTGGAGAGAGAGAGAGAGAGAGAGAGAGAGAGAGAGAGAGAGAGAGAGAGAGAGAGAGAGAGAGAGAGAGAGAGAGAGAGAGAGAGAGAGAGAGAGAGAGAGAGAGAGAGAGACACTGCCCGCGATTCTATCCGCTGTAGTTCGACCGGCACCTTGTACACCTGAGCTCCTCTCTGCTTGTGCTCGACGCCTCGACAGAGCTTCTTTACACGGGGTGACGCGCAAATACACACGCAAAATGAAAAAAAAACCCGGAACCGGAAGCAGAAAATCTTTATGATTTTAAGGGGCGGGGCTTCGTCGTCACTTCCGCTTATAATTTAAAAAACAACAACAACAACAACAACAAAAAATTTATAAAGGTAAATCTTGTTCACCAAAACCGCGAGTCGCTCAAATTGCATTATCCATTGTAATTACTGCAATAATATCCTTAATGCGGATGCCGCTATACAAATCAGATCGATGACGATGACACTGTCAATACTGTATAAATAAAAAGAACACTTTCGTACTTCAATGGGGAGATGTTTCCGGTCTGTTTCCGGATTCCGGATTCCGGTCTGATTAAACAAATTAATCGAGGATTAATAACCAAGTAAAGTATTCATGTATTCCAGCTATTTCACTTCATTCACCGTCAATAAGACGATATGAAGAAGCCTATTGCAAAAATAGACAAAACACAAGTCTGGAGACGGCGATGGTTCACGAGCAATGTACACGGTTCGCCTTTTTAATTGTTTGACCTTCGAGGGGACGCCACGGGCAAACTGGCGGGAATCGGGAAAAACGTAAATGATGAAAGTTGTAGTACTCGAAGAGCACGACTTGCATACCAACTTTCATTCGAAACAGTTGAAAACCCTAGGAGCTCGATGCCCAATTTAGTGATTCTTTTTGACATTTTCTAAGTTCGTGACCTTGTGACCTTGACCTTGGGACAAAAATGAAAAATCGAGCTCCATGGGGCTATACAGGTGCCATTGGGCTAACCAAATACCGAAACCCCTGCCAGATTCAACAAACTCCCTCGGAGAAGATGTAACTTGAAATTTTCTACCCCCTAAAAACACGTTTTTTGGGCGTGGCTCCACCCATAATGAGCACAGCATGCCCATTCTCCGGAAAACACAACTAGATCATGATACAAACCTCGCACCCTAATTTTATCAAGATCAGATCAAAACCCACGGAGCTATGTTCGGGACAGACAGACAGACAGACACACACACACATAACGAATATAGTGGTCACTTACTGACTCGTGAACCAAAAAGAGCAATCAGACATTGCACACTCTCATCAGGACTTGTTTTGTATGGTGTATTTTGTGTGGTGTTTGTGTACTGGTGTGTGACATTAATAAGAGACATAACTAGAAATGCCACTTTATAACTGCTGGCAGTGATGACCGGGTACCAAGACGTCCCGCTTTGATTGGACACCTGAACCTGACCCATGATGTTTAGGGGAGAGTGGGGCAAGATGATCCCTGGGGCATGATGATCACCCCCCTCTCACGACCCCAATAAAGCTCGCATTGGACGGTAGCGCCACTCAACGATAGATCGATTAACTACAATTCCACTGTGGAAGGCGTACGACGAGAAAAAACGCTGCGTTCGTTTTATCAGAAAAACATCATTTTCCTCCTGAAAAAGAAAAATTTTCGAATCATCGGTGAGTACGTATTATCTCGATGAATAAGTGTAGTGGGAATGGTATCTGTATATAGGTAGATACGTAGCTTATATGCCCATATTGCGTGTATGTTTTGCCGAGCTCATTGTTGTAATTTATGAATGCCGGACGATTTTGTAAAAATGGTGGTGGTGGGGCAGGATGATCACTTGGTTTTGGGGCAAGTTGATCGTGTGATCATCTTGCCCCACACCACGATCATCTTGTCCTGTTTCACCCATGAGAAATGCAATCGCCGCTGAGACGGAAGCCAGAAAACAACTAGAGCAGAAAAAGAGCGATGCCAAGGCCGTAGACCTGCCAAATCTTCCCAGACGAAACCTAAATAGCTGTTCAAGGAAACGAAATCACGAAATCGTGTAGGCCTACAGTTAGACAGTGAATCACCGGATGATGCTGATGCTGGTGATTTCCAGCTTCAAGATGAAGATTCAGAGCCAGGTGACAATAACGGTATTATTGAAGGAGACTTTGTAATTACAAAAATAGATGGGAAAAAAGCGCGATCAATTCTGTACATAGCGCGTGTAGAGGCAATCGATGCCGATGGATATGTGAGGGAGTCTTTCTCCACAAAGTACCTTCTCATATGAACTTCGATCGACTCAGTTCATCGTGAACGAGACAGATTGTGGGACTTTTTCCAAGGAGGACATCGTTAAAAAACTACCTCCACCCGAATTTTTAAAGGGAAGCCAGAGAAAATCAAAGCAACTGGTATTCAAAACTGATCTCAGTCAGTGAGTTGCAAATTTAGACATTAAGAATTGGAACACAAAGTTAAATGACATGAAAATGGACGTTCATATCCGGTTGTGTATGGGACAATGTTTTGGAAATATTATGTTGGTATCATAGATGGATACATATAAATGAAGAATTATTTTCCGTTCATTAAAATTCTAACACTTTGCTTATTTAGACTGTCCTCATGTTTCCTTAGGACCATGATCATCTTTCCCCATAGTGATGATCGACTTGCCCCAGGGGGTGGGGCAAGTTGAGCATTTCGACCACAAATTTTGAATTGCCTTTTATAGACATTCAATGATCTCTAATATTCTCGAAATTGGGCAGTTACTTGGGGCGATAGATGAACTAACGAATGGCAATTGAATGGCGTTTGGCTGGCAAATCATCTGATGGCAAAATGGACAAAACTAAAAAAGGGACCACCTTGCCCCACTCTCCCCTATTATTTTTCAATTGAATTTAGAATGGGATTAAAATAAATTCAATTCAAATCAAATGGAAGACCAAATCGGTACAGTCCTGCATTGGAGTCATCAGAAGGAACCCAAACAATCAAAAAGCAAAGATGAAGTCATCAGTAGAAACCTGGATAGGATTCTCATTTCAGCTGCTACTCCTCAAAACTTAAACACATCCAGGCACAGCCAAGTGAGCCTTATTCAAAAAAAAATAAAAAAAGAACCCAGATCAAAAAATTAAATAATTCTAGCTGCCAGACCATTTGTCCGATCAAGTTGAAATTTAAAAAATGTATTCCCATCACCATTAGATCATAATTGTGAAGTTTTACGTCAATTGATGAAGCGGTTCCAGAGAAAACATTATTTAATATTTTTCTTCAATCCAATATAACTGCCAAACCATGTGACCTATCAACTATTCCTTAACAAACTTGTACACGCAAGGGTTGGCGAACATTTGAGTGAAGTTTCTCCTTGATCTGTCCGGCCGTTCAGGAGAAAAATATTTTAATGGATTTTTGGGTAAATCCAATGTGGCTGCCAAACCATGTGACCTATGACATATTTGTGAACCTTTTGTTCCTCATGGATAGGCGTTAATACAGGTAAAGTTTCAACTCGATCTGTTCAGCCACTTCAGAGATTTTTGAAGGTTTTTTTTTTAAATATGGCTGCCAAATCACATGAACAATGATGTCTTCAATTTTTTTTTCTATGGACCATTATATCACAAGATAACCCTCCAAAATTTTCATACTGGGCAGATGTGGTGTTATACATATGCAATTATGACATCATAATGAAGGCACCAATTATGACGATGCCATAAAAAAATCACATTCCCCATGAGGAGTACTTGTTTTCTGAGTTTCAACTTTTTCCTTGATGCGGTTTCAGATACGAAGGTCCAAAGTTTCTCCATTTTCCCACATGGCTGCCACACCACGTGACCTATGACATCACAATTATCATTCAAACATTCGACATAAGTAATCGCATAGATGGTTAAAATTCTGTCTCGATCCGACAAGCCATTGTGGCGAAAAACACTAAAGTTCTGTGCGGACAAACAAACAAACACACAAATGCAATACCCTCTCCTTCGGTGAGGGCAAAAAGGAGCGCAATCAAGGTCTCTGACTAATCCTGTGGATGTGATTGACTCAGGAATTCATACAGGAAGGAAGCAGGCAAGCAACCACAAGGATGGTGACGGTGTGTTGTGTTAGCAAGCAGCTTGCTATAGTTTGCCAAGTGGGTTGCTTGATTCAAAGTGCTCAAGCAAGCACTCCGATGGACTGGAGTGCTCAGCCATGTTCGTCATAAATCGATAAAGTCGAAGTTGGACAGCCAAGTCACAGCACTATACAGTGCCATGTGCAGTAAAAAGACATACATGTCTACATATACGGAACATCGTGTGTGTATATATATATATATATATATATATATATATATATATATATATATATATATATATATATATATATATATATATATATATATATATATATATATATATATATATTGTTACGGATTTCAGAATCCGATCTGATGAATGCGTCCACACATCCAGGTCCTCAGACAGTTATTTCCTTCAATGCATGTTTAGATTAGCCCAATCCCCATGTCTAATGGGATCGTAAATGTGATACATTGAGAAGTGTAAAGGATAGATCCCCTCTCTTCTGGGAAGCCATTTTCTTTACGACAGACACGTTCACACACATTTCTTTCACGAGCTCTGAAGCCCGCCCTCATTTTTCCTCAGCAACATTCTTTCGCGAGCTCCGACGCCTGCCTTGTTGAGAGCGCACAGGTCGTCATGGTAACGGTGCCCCAGTGGGGCGGGTGAGCTTGGGGCGGACGACACCCCGTGGAGACGGCCCAGGGATATAACAACGATCAAGAGAAAGCGTGAGGGACGTTCTGTGAGGAGAGAGACGTTCTGAAGAGAAAAAGTCTGAGGAGAGGAAAAGCGAAAGGAGAGAGGAAAAAGTAAAGGGCGAGAGAAGTGACCAAGAAGCGGGTGTCTGACCAGTGACGAAGAGACAATTCGCCCTTCCAGTGCTTCGGCAAGCGAGCGTGTGGTGCGCGTGTGTGTGTGTGAGCAGTGCCGCCAACAAGTGAGGCACGGGTCGATCACCAACAACACCAGTGTCTAAACCCGCGACGGACGATCTCGGTGCCCTCCAGACGTCGACTGGTGTTCAAGGCTACCCTGCGAGAGGGTGCATGGCAAAGCTGGGTGCTGGTGACGGACGTGACACGCATGTACACATCTTTCCAAACATTTCCAATCACATAGGATTCACAAATCCGTCCAAAGAAAGAAGTATCTCCTTAATACAAAACTAAAGGATTTATGAATCCGTAACACCTCCACACAATACAATGCAACAGTTTCACAGCAAGCAAACTTTGAGTGAGTACAATGAACAAACAGAAATCCAAGGAGGTAACTCGACAAACATTCATAACACTTATTTGTTCTCCCCCTTGGGGACTTGAACCTTTTTAGCGAGCAGGGGCATTAACCCTCTCTTTGTAGAGGTGGGATTCCAACCCCCTCCTTTTGGCCAGAGGGGGTGGCCTTTCCCCTCTGCCTCTGCTGTACCGAATACAGCACAATGAGCCGAGTACCGAACTCGCTTAAGGTAGGCGGAGACTCCAACTCCCCGTTAAGAGATCCCTGATCTCTGTTCAGACCTGTCGGCTTGAGCGGTTTCGAACTACAGGATCCTCTCATGCCTATCACTAAGGTTCTCCTTTGCATACCTCTCCTATCAATGAAGTACCACATTACCCGTTTGGCTGAGAGATGCAGCATCCGATCTGAAGTAAGAGCAAACATCTTAAGTGGCCACTTGCTTGCTGTTATGCCAGATGATGCTGTTCCCAGTCCTGCCGGGGATCAGGTCCCATCTGGGTCGCCAAAATTGTCGTGGAAATTTTTTTTTTCTGGAAGTGATTTTTTTCCTATTTTTGTTGACCAGAAATGATTACTTTTCTTCCTTTTTCACCAGAGGTGATTTTAAAACTTTTTCTGGAAGTGATGTTTTCCTCTTTTTGGTGAGAAGTGATTTTTTTTCATTGTTTTTCACCAGAAGTGATTTTAAAACTTTTTCCGGAAGTGATTTTTTCCTCTTTTTTTGGTGAGCAGAAGTGATTATTTTTCATTGATTTTACTGGAAATGATTTTAAAACTTTTTTCTGGAAGTGATTTATTCCTCGTTTTTGGTGACCAGAAGTGATTATTTTTCATCTTTTTTTCACTGGAAGTGATTTTTTCCTATTTTTGTTGACCAGAAGTATTTATTTTTCATTGTTTTTCACCAGAAGTGATTTTAAAACTTTTTCCGGAAGTGATTTTTTCCTCTTTTTTTTTGGTGACCAGAAATGATTATTTTTTCATTGTTTTTCACTGGAAGTGATTTAAAAACTTTTTCTGGAAGTGATTTGTTCCTCTTTTTTTGGTGACCAGAAGTATTTATTTTTCATTGTTTTTCACTGGAACTGATTTTAAAACGTTTTCTGGAAGTGATATTTTCCTCTTTATTGGTGACCAGAAGTGATTATTTTTCATCTTTTTTTCACTGGAAGTGATTTTTTTTCATATTTTTGTTGACCAGGAGTTTCTTCTTTGTTTTTTTGCGGATCCACGCGCACTGCACGGAATGTGCACGAAGGCAGACCCGTGCGCCGCTCGCGACTCTTTATCGTACAGAGCAGGGCACAAATGTACCGTTCGCGACACTTTGTTATTGTGCAGAGCAGGGCACGAATGAACACATCTTACTGTCTGTATATGGGTTTGCCATAACATCTTACCTTCTCGCCTCTACGGCCAGCGAGCGGAGGAATGTTGTACAGCTCGGGCCACGTTGGCGCACACGGAGCAGGCACATTGACAAGCGCTGGTCGGGGCGCCCGAGCAGGCGTGCGGGACCAACGTCGCCCTCGGCCTGTCGTCAGGGCACGGCCCGGGAGGTTTTGCAAGGCAATTCATGACGTGGAATTCAGTGCGGGCGATTCATGTCTTGTTGTGGGGTCGGAGCAAGACAGATCGTGGGGTAGGCAGAAGACAGCAAGGCAGACAGGCAGAAACGCGGCGCGGGGTCGTCTCGCCGGAAATGGAATGTTGCAGTTTCCGGCCATCACAGCCGGGCCGCACAGGGGGTCGGGGCCAATCAGAGCGCCCGAGTCGGGTGACGACACAGCGCTTCGGGGTGCCCTCCACCGCGCGGGGCCTATAAAGGTCCGAGCGGAGCCTTCGATGTCTCTCTGCTCTGCCTCGCCTCCGCTCAAGCTGGACTTCGACTCCGCCTTCTGTAGCCATCGCCTCCACTCTGGCTCCTCTTCTCCACCCACATGACACTGACTCCACCCTGCCTTTACGCTGACGGTCGCATCTCCTTCTCCGTGCCGACGCGCTAGCTGTCAGGGGTACCGCACCATGGAGCATTCCCCCAAATGTATTGGTGGCACATTCGGGCAAGCGTGCAAAGGTACCGAGAGACCGTAGCCTCAACTCCTCTCCTGTCTTGCTGCAATACCTCTTCATCATCGGGTTTTCTGTGTCTGTGTGTGTGTGTCCTGGCACCTGTCCACGTAAGTAAGACTGCAGAAGATTATTATTATTATTTCACATTAAGTCTGCTCTGTCTCCTTTTGTAAGTTGCTTATTATCGCACCACACCTTTCTTCCCTATCTCTGTTTGCACATCCCCAAAAAATATATTGATCGTACCACATACCCTTCCTAACCTGCTTGTTAATAAATTACTATCAGAAATGTTCCCAGCTCGTTTTTGTCTTTTCTTTCATCGATCCAACATAGTCCGAATCCTAGCTTAGCCTGGACTTTATTCCCAACGATCCGTTCCTTTTTGCTCGTACGTCCTTGGCAGTGTTGCTCGGCTGCATCCGATCCGGACAAGGCGTACCGAGGGCGTGTTCCCTGGTAATTAAATCACGTGATTAATTAGGTAATCCGGTTAACCCATAGATGGGAGGACCCGAGGTCACGTGGTTCAGTTATTGGCGTCCACGGTCGGTTAGCGACCCGCCGCGTCACAGAATTATCCATGTGCGATGGTCTACAATTCCGGGTAGTCTGGTGGGAGCCGAGATAGCTTCCCCCCCCTCCCCTCGTGGTCTTCTCACCCGACCCGCAACAATATAATAGGCTAATGCTGTCTGTCCCACTCTGAAACACTGAAACACTCCCCAGAGAGAAATAATATGAAGTAAAAGTTGCTTCAAATTAATCCAAACCTACGAGAAAATTGTAAACCAAAATTCAAATCGACAAAAATAATTGAACCCAAACGGGGTGCAGGTAACAGACTGCTGCCTCAATCGCTCCTGGAAAAAAAAACTCTGCTGGAAAGAAATAAGCAACGTCTCATTTTTAGCTCTTTCAACCAGCACAAGAATAAAAGGCTTCCTTTTTTTATATTGTGGTATTTTTACTACAGGCTTCTGCTAGTGTCGATTAATGCAATATGAATAAAGTTTACTAAAAATGACAATGATGGAGGTGGAGTGAGAACCTTTGGGATTCAGACCATCGTACTATAGATTGCAGAAGATTAAACCTACGGAACAAGCAATTTAGCTTACACCTTCTTCAAAACTGTATTCCTCGACTCAGTGTGCACATTGGTACCAATCTTTTTATTCTCCAATTTAAAAAGTACTTTGTACAAGGAAGTCTGATTGGAATAAAGTAATAAACAAGTGAATAAACCTGTTTGCAAAAACAGCAGAGCAGAATGCTTCCTCCCTTCTGGACTTGTGCTTCATGTAGCTTGTATTCAAATGTTCCACAGGAATTTTTTTTCCCAGATGTAAAGTTAACATTAAAAGTATTCCAAAATGGAATAAACGAAACATGATCCGAGACAGGCTGGGCCATCACGTCGAGCACAAGTCGGACCACAGGTGTAATGAAAAAGGGAGAAAAGTGGGGATGTAGCAGTTTTTGTTCTCGGGCCTTCTTCATAGCTGCGCCAGATCTTTGGGTCCTTTATTTGTTTAACTACTGTCAATGTAAAAACAGTCTGTGGAGCCATAGAAATGACATCTGCCCGTCTTTGTAAGCCAATGGCCATGTTGGTGCATTTCATAACAGGATTGTAAACTTTCGATAAAGGCCCCTAAGTTGAGCAGTCTCGTTAAGAGATCATGCATTGCATTCTGTAGTTGTAATGCATATGTAAAGTCGTTGCCCATCTTCCTTCTCTGTATGCACAGCATATACAACAAATAACCACACCACCACCTTCCACCTCCTGGACCCGTCACATACAGGGTGTCTCAATAAAATGTATACAGAGTGTAATATTTTGGGAAAAAAATAATTAAATGGTAACACTCAGCATCACTCCTCTCTCTCTCTCTCTATGAGCACCTAACAGATGGCGTTAGCGTGTCATGGAATGATTGCACGTCATCAGTCAACTGTTACCCATAAAGCAGTGCAGAACCCCAAGACAGAATAGTTTTCAGTATATAAAGTCATCTTTATACATTTTATTGAGACATTCTGTAGAACATAAAGATGGCTCTAAAAAATACACAAGTTCAAATAAAAACGTGTTCCAACCAAAAACGTCAGGTACACGATTGATTAGAACACCCAGCATGCACCAAAAATCAAACGCCACCAGCTTAAGGAAAGATTCAAAATTGTAATAGTAATTAAAATTGAAAAAAACAGTTCAAGTTGCAGATCTTTTTGCACAGCATGATGTTGCTCATCTGACATTATTAAGCCAGCCAGTCATACAGTGAGGCAATTCATAAGTGCAAATCATTGGCAAATAAAACATACATGTGACATTCGCCAGAGAAACAACGTACACGAGCACGAATTTCAGGCAGAAACGCATTGACATTTCTTGTTCCAAATAATGCCATTTAAAATCGAATTTTAAAAATCCCCATAATTTTTTGTTTTATTTATTGAAAGATGAATACGAGGGACGACTTGACGGAAGCCATACAACTTACCGAGACTCAAAGGGGTATCCAAATGCACGGAAAGCCCGAATGGTCACCGGAAGAAACGAGAGCCGCAAAATCAATGGCTCTTGGCAAATCGCAGGCGACAAGAGCAATTTGCTCAGAAAGAAGAGCCAATCACGTGGCGAAATGCAGGTGAGTGGTTATTCACAGGCATAAATGATGCAATTTACACTTAGCTGTGAGGAAAACCCAAGGAGAGAATTGGGCAAAGTTTGTGGTATCGAGGGCAACGCACAATGATCGTTTGCCTCAGTCGTGCAGCAGATAACTGCAAAAATACTTTGGTTTGTGATGCAAGCATGAAATTTGGCAAAAATACTCTTTGAGGTCCACTTTTTTCAAAAAAGGCGCTGGCCATGCAAAATTCCAAGATGGCGACCATTTTTCAAGATGGCCACCATATGCACAGAAATTTCCTCTTCTGCAGCTAAATATTTGAAACAAAACACAACATTAAGGGTGTAAACCATAGTTTTTTGTGTCTAAGATTTTAGCATGATTATTCTTTGTAATGTAACATCTCACAGCAAGGTTGTAACAAAGATGGCATCCAAGATGTCTGCCACAAAACCAAAACAATGCTCATATTTCAGGAAATAATAGACATAGACTCATAATTTTTGGATCTATACCTAGGTTTTTGGGATCAACCAATTAGGTGGACATGGTTTTAGATTCCAAGTTCCCATGCATACTGCTGAAACAAAGATGTGAGTCCAAGATGGCTGCCACGATAGCTATAAACCATTGTTCACAAACTAGCGTTTGGAACAAAATCAAGATTTTTTTTTTAAGGTTTACTAACTTGACAGATATGGTTCAGATATGGACAGAAAAATTCTTCCCATTTTGCAAAGGGAAAATCAACCATGGACGGTTAGTCGTCATAGGAGATGCTGAGGCCATGCTCGTGCAGCATTTCTACCAGGCTTCTCTTCCTGAGAAGAAAATAAAATAAAATAAAATAAACACCCCCTCCACTCAAACAGGTGAAAAGCTGTTCGACCTCACACCTGCAACTGCATAGAGTTGTGCAGCTCAGACCCAGTCTGTAGCACTTGCACTTCCCACGACAGCCTGATTTACAACAGCATTTGGTCAATTGTTGGCAACTTTGAGAAATGGGAGAGTTGGCTGTCCAGAAGACCTGCCATTCTTCACCAAACCACTGCCATCCCCAGTCAGCAGGGCTCTCTGCTTCTGGCTGACATTGGGTTGCCTGGGCCCACACACAACCAGCCTGGTAGGCAGCACGTCTGGTGTGTTGGAGCAGAGCTGCTCTGGTTGGTGGAATGGCCTCGTAAGGCCTCTGCTTTCTGGCAAACATGTCAAGCCTGGCCTCGTCCACAGTGGCAGCAGTGCTGGACCTGTCATACACTAGTATGACAAACTTCTCCAGTATCTCGAGGTCGCCATCTTCCACTGTGAGAGGGTACTGACTGAGCTTGGATTTTTTTTTCGATTTGATTTTTTTCGTGGCCAGCGCCATTTTTAACACAGTAGGCCAAAAAGAGTATTTGTGCCAAATTTCATGCTTGCATCACAAACCGAAGTATTCTAGGGGTATTTTGCAGTTATCTGCTGCACTACAGTGCATGATTGGTCTGATGTATGGTCTTTTGGGATCCAACATGAAGGAACAATGGTTGCACTACAAAAGTGCAGCTTCATCAAAATAAGTCACTTGTCAAGATATTTCTTGGTGTAGCGATCAAAAGCTTCGTAGATAGCTTTCCTGAAACAAAAAAGGGAACAGTTGATTAAAATTAAAATCTTTCAACTTAAGTCTGGAGAAAAAAAGGACAATATGGATAACCAGTCAATGGACAAAACAATGTTGGATTTGGTTACAAGGTTCTCTCTGGGTTTTAATTTGACTTCGGCAGAACAGCAAGTATAGAATGTATCTGCTGAACACCATAAATGTGTACAATACTCCGAGTATCGACGTTATATTAAATACATCTAAAGCTGCATGAATCTATCCAATTAGGCTGACATCGGTAAGCGCACAAGAAAACCGATCAGCCTCGCTATCCATCAGTGTGTCATGAGGCAATAGAAGGAAAAATTGAACGATGAATTTTTTCTTGTCTCACCCCCTAAAATTGCTCCACTTTGGAGCTAAATCAATCCACTAAAAAATGCGGAGGAGAAATTTGGTCCTAATTGGTCAACATTTAAAGGTCGCCCTCGTAACTGAAAACAAGACCCATTTGTTCATATCAACAAGTTGTTCACAGGTACTGCTTGGGGTGAACCAAATAATAAAAAACAAGGCAATTTGGTAAAGTAACGAAAGTTTGACACTTAAAAAGGCAAAGAACATGAACATTTTATGATATAATCGAAATAGAATACATCATTTGGTGAATAATGGCAAAAATGGAGAAGCAACTAAAGCAAAACATTGATAAATAAAACACATATAGCACGAAAATTGGTGCTTATACGTTGATCAGTCATTAGTTCTTTCGTGTTCTCAACAATGCCGATTTGTTTGAAGCTGGATATTGCTTTCTATGGTCATTGACAACTTGAACGAGGAACTGGAGCTGTTCCTCTTTTCCCGTTAACTTTCCATTCAGATCCTTGACCAGAACCATGGCCCGTTCTGCTCTGTCGTTCATCACTGCAAGTATGGAGACCACAACCAGAGCTTGCACATATTCAGTTTGACGTCCACGAAAAGGGGTGGTGGAGCAGAAAGCCATATTGCAATTGAAGTTTCCAGAAGAATCCTTGGGTGTTCTTTGTGACCAGTTGTTCCAGTCCCTTGCTCTCGCTGAGGAACAGAGCATCAAGAATCAGAGGTCATTTTGGCAGCCTGTCAAAGGCTTCCTGATCTAACGCTGCAACCATGCTGCACTTAACTTCCGTCGATATCCTCTCATCAAAGAACGCCAGATGCACTACCTCCTCCGAATGGTACCACAAGTGCGCAGACAGCTTCTTGGTGGTAGCATCGGAGATTTTGTGTGGGTATCGAAGGAGCATCATCATCAATTCCCAATCATTCAGCGGAGCTTCGATGGACAAGGGAGCTGTTGCCCATGCTTTCATGTACACTAGCACAGAAAAGAGGCAGATATCTCGAATTCCACGTTCCTCAGTGTTTGTCAGTTAAAACTGTCTTTGGAAGAGCCAGATCTTTATGGCGTAGAGCGCCTTAGCCATCCATCTTGCCCGATACATAGCACTAGGGGCGCGGAAGTTTATTCCCTTGTATGGAACTCCTCCAAGAAAGATGACGGAAAGATCTAGGAATTTCTGATAGTCATCACGAGCTTGAAGTGCTTGTGATTTTGCAAACTCAATGAGCTCCATTCTGTGCTTAGCAATCGCTGCTTTGGTGAGCGTATCTGTGTTCGCCGTTTGGAACTGTTGCTGGTCAATGCAGGTCCAATAATCACGGAAGCGCTTGAAAAGCAGAATTTCTGGACCAGTTGACTGAACCCAGCGATGCTGCAAATGCTGCCTGAAGCACCAACTCCAGTACATGGTGTCTGCACGCGCAGTAAAACAGGTCACGTCCAAGTTTTTCTTCCAAAAGAACACAAGTTTCTCCACGATGGCCTGTGTTTGTTTCGGTTGTGACGAAACACATAGCTTTCACATGATCAGTCAGTCACTCTCCATTCATTCAGGCATTTGCTTGTGCCAGCACGGTTCCTGACAGAAGTTTTGGCACCCCAAGGAGCTTCTCTGTCCCGGAGGCAGATACAAGAATAGGTAAGCAGTCAACATATTCTCGTGACGTCAGATCTTGCATGAGTTTTCCGTCCCAGTGAATAGTCAACAGACCATTGCCTTGGAACTCGCTCTTCAGCTGCCGAGCCTTCAGGGTACAGAATTTTTCACGCCGACGATGAATGGATCCACGATTGATGTTGTAGTTGCTGGCATCATGGTCTAAGCTGGTTGCTGCCTCAGCCAGCAGATATGTGGCCTTTCTTGACAAGACTTATGCGAGATCAAGCGCTGCCACCAATTCCGATGTCATGATGTTCTTCGTTGCTCTTTGTTTTGGCGTGAACGATCCACCACATGCTCCTTCTTCTTGTCTATCATCTGTGCTGGAGGATGAGAACTCCAAAACTGCTACGTTGTATACTACCTCCATTTCAGCTGCTGATCGCTTTCTTCGTTTCTCTCCTTCCTCCCGACGTTGAATACAAGCTTTGACTTGGCGCTGATGGGTCTTGTCCAAATTTGCAATTGAACCTGGACGGCCTTTCTGGCGCTGTTACTAAAGGAACTCCCAATCCTCTCGGGACTTGACCGATTTCTCACAATCAGCGTGGGCGATATCAAAGAGATGATCGAGGCGTTCAATGAATTAATTATTTTTATTTCATCTTGTGTGAATTGCTCGTCCTTGAGGCATGCTTTTTGAGTCCTTTCCACTCCTCAAAAACTTTCTCCAGTTTGCTGACGCAGTGTTGCTCCAGCCTGGTTGGAATGTGAGCTTTCTCCCAGAAGGACATCAATGCTTGAACTGACTTCCTTGAGGCGTCACGCATTGTCAATTTCTTTTCACGGTGAAGGTAAAGGAAGTACCTGAATGCTTGCCTGTAGGAAGGAATCACAACACCCTTTCACATCATCAACCGTTACCCCCAATAAGTAGATACACTTGCGGGTTTCCATCTCCAGAAATCACATAACTGAAATGAGAATCGGTGAATTGTTAATCAAGATTGTCACAATAACTACCACACAAATAAAATACACACAGATTAATACACACACAGATATACAGATTACAGATATATAGATAACGCATTACTCACGTGTTTGTGGTGATGCTGGTGTAAACAAACCTATTGCGCTGCCAGTCGTATAAAAGTACAGTGTAGCACAAAAAATTATGTGCAGTACATAATACTTGATAATGATATTAAACAACTATGTTACTGGTTTACGTATTGTATTTACTATACAGTACTTTTTATTGTTATTTCAGAGTGTACTCTTTCTACTGATAAAAAAAAGAAGTTTACTGTAAAACAGTATGCCGTGCTCGCACCCATTTCACCATAGCTATGAACTTGAAGAACAAGAACAAAGTGAAGCTGTTCTGCTTCATTGAAAGCAACGAGACTAACAAAAATTCGAGAAGGGCCTATATCAGATATGGAGAAACTTCTAATGACCTGGATTGAAGACCAGACACACAAGCGTATCCCTCTCAACACCATGACGATCACGGCCAAAGTAAAAAGTTTGTTTGCGATGTTGAAAGAAAAGGCTGGACCCGACTTGGCACAACGACAAAATTGCTTAACGACGCATTTCTCAGAACGTATCCCCCTCATTAAGCGAAGCATGATGTATTCGATATCTGATGAACGATTATGGAGACGCCGTCCAAGCATTAAGCTTTGAAAGGCGGGGCGACAATTTATATTTAGTTAATTAAAATGATTTTTCAGTCACCGGGTTTTTACTACCAAAGGAATAGATTCCCGGGGTGAGAGCATGAAAATTCCAATCTTTGCATTTAAGTGACACATTACTATCCATACAGAACCATGCAAGGCAGTTCTAAAACGTGCATCGAGTCTCAACAAATTTTAGAAAATAGTATTACTTTTCTTCTGCAATGACAGTGACAAAAATGGTTTTCTTGATTAAAAACACCATCTCACCTGAATGATTGCATTTTCTTAAGTTAACAAAAGGTATTGGTCAGAGGGATGGAACGGAAGCTTTTACAAAAAAAAAAATAATGAAAAATCACTGTGACACTTGGTGAAACATAACGGCTCTTGGTATATATAGCACATACCTCCGCCAGGCTGAACAGTTTACATTTTATATCCCACTGATAGGTTGGATGTGAATCCGGACCCAAAACAAAATTTAATTGGCTTGTTATTGTCACCAACCCAACTCATCCACGTAGTTTTGTCATAACTCGTCCACAACTTTCTGAGATACATATCATTACAAGGATTAAAAGGAAATTATGTGTAGGACGACGCCATTCGGCCCATCATGCCTGCACCAATTTTTTTCATGCTATATGAAAAATTCTCATACGGGATCCGGATTTGAATCTTAACCAAAATTGAATCAATTCGTCCTTGTTACACACCCATCCTGTCCACAACCTTTCTGTAGAATCCATCCATAACCTTTTGAGATATTGTGCTATATATCATTTTTGGCCCAACCTCTCAATGGCAAAGAATCACTTCAAAAATTCTCGTATCCGGATCCGGATTCGGATCTTCACAAAAACTGAATCAAGTCTTGTCACACACACAACCTGTCCACCAAATTTCGTGTAAATCCACCCATAACCTTTTTGAGATATTGTGCTATATGTCGTTTTCGGCCCAACCTCTCAATGGCAGAGAATCACTCAAAAAATTCTCAGATCCGGATTCGGATCTTCACCAAAATTGAATCAATTAGTCCTTGTCACACACCGAACATGTCCACCAAGTTTCATCCGAATCCATCCATAACCTTTTGAGATATTGTGCTATATATCGTTTTTGGCCATATCTCTCAATGGTGAAAAATCATTCAGAAAGTTCTAAGATCCAGATCCAGATTTGGATATTCACCAAAATTTGGCGTTGCTGTCCTCGGCTGGTCACGTGCACACAAAAAATTTCAGAAAGATTGCTCGAAAACTGTGGCCAAAACTCGTGTGACAAGCAGACAGACAAACAAATGCTGCAGACCAACATACTTGGCAAAAAAAGTTTTTGCTAAATAGTAATAATAAGCCGGTAGGCGACGAGGGATTCACTAGGATCGAAGCGCTGGATACTATGCTTTTCATTCTGACCGATCCACCGACGAAGATTCATTGCCAAGACGTATTGGTTCACATACAATTGTTCCTCTGCCTGGCAAGATTTTTCCTATTGCATATTTTGCCAACTGGCACTCCTCATAAAAAATGACGGTAAATAGACACCCTATTTTTGAAGGACTACCATTTGAAAAATAATCGGTTTGCTGGTTTGTGCTGTGGAGCCTCATGTTGCAGACACACACACACACACACACACACACACACACACACACACACACACACACACACACACACACACACACACACACACACACACACACACACACACACACACACACACACACACACACACACACGCACACACACACACGCACACACGGAAAACCCGACAATAAGGGATATCTAGCATATATAGCGAATCCAATAATTGTATTCGGGGTGATGTCGAACTACATGTATCCAAATGTAACATGGCAACACAATATCGGCAAACATTTTTTGCTGACTTTAGGCATACAACTTCAACAGTTTAATTTTAGAAAACTGTTGAATTACGTTTAAAAGTTCTTCTCCTTCGTTCGGATTGTAGTGGATTGTGACTATTGTGAAAGACAAGACGTCTTTACAAGCTCGTCTTTATCTGATCAGCTGAAAGAGATTTTGCAACTCCTTTCCTGTGACTCTGAGTGTCAGTATTTCTTTTTTAAGACGAAGTTCAATAAATTTTCAGAATAGTGTATATTTAATGTGCTCCCATTAACAGAAATCCAAAAGTTGGATTTCATTTTTACAGTATGCAACACATGTCTGAGAGTAGCATAACTAGATGAGGGCACGGCTGTGCCGCAACTCGAAGTTAGGGAAGGAATTTGTTACTTGTTCAGGGTGCCGGATACTCTTCACAAAGGACATCATGGAATCTTTAACATCCACCACCTAATGCTGGCAGATGGGACACCCAGTTTAATGTCAATCCGGGGATGGTATACACACTGATGGATCACCCTGCCTGTAAAAATGTTTGTCGATGTCGTGCTGCCACGTTACATGTATCAGATGACAGTATATAGGTGGGTCAGAATTCAAACTAATGCTGGACAATTTAGAGGCAAGTGGATTTACAAGTACTACTTGGGAAGGTGGAGGGATGGAGAGGTAAAGCACTTAAGAGACTCTTGGCAACACCAAAGTGCAAAATCAGGAGCTGCAGGATCACAAGTTAAACGTTCAAAAATGTGAATATAAAACCGGTCACGCTATTACAATGTGGTAAAACTTGTGTCGTATCAACTCGACCATTCTATGCCGATAAACAGGTTAACAAGAGGTGTTTTCAAAGTGATAACATAATCTATTACAACAGAATACTTTTAACCAGACTCGGTGGTGGAGAGGTTATCCCATACACTCTGGGAGGTTGCTAATTCGAACCATGGCCGAGTCATAACAAAGCCGAAAAAAGGTATGTGCTGCTTCCTTGCTAAACACTAAGCATTTAAAAGGACAGCACAGAAAACAACAAATGATTGGCAACACCAGCACAGGCTTTGATAGGCCAAACGGTCTCCTCCAGCATCAAAGTTCCTTGTAAGCAAACTCATTATTAAGTTATTTCTCCGAAATAAGCTCACAGAGTGGGTCCCAGTATCCGGCCATCCGTTTGTTAACATTTGACGAAAACATTTACTCCTAACAAACTACCCGACAGAGATGGACTAAATTCGGTACAGCAAGGTCTCATGGGGTTGTACTCCCCATTCCCCATAAAAGGAATGAAATTGGGGGGGGGGGTGCCCCAAATATTGGTATTTCATTCAAAAATAATCTGAGAAATTGACAACAGCATCCAGACCAAACTGGCCATGTGACATTGTGACCAACCATGCCCAAACCTGAAGTTGTGTTCCCCATGGCCATATCTCCCCTGAAAAGGGGGCCACGACATCCCTCCCCTAATCCCCCATATTCACAAAAACATATTGTTGCGAATTTGCGCCCGCCAGCGTGCGGACGGCCGAGTCACTCGAATTGCGACCGCATCGCCCACCGGACAGACAATTCAGTCGTGACCCTCCGGGAACTATCGCCCGGAGCCAGTCACGGGTGGGCCTTTCGACCTCACCACAATCATGCCAATCGGCCACCCGCGTAGGATAGGGTTGTTCGCCAAACTCGACCTACCTAAGTACCCACGCGGATGGTAAACCGGGCGATCGTACCTCGCCGCAGGTCGACTCCAGACACGAACCGCTTAAGCAGTCCGTTCCGTGCTACAGTGATAACCGAGCGGAGTTATCATCGGCCTCGACGGTTCCGATTAATTACCGGGCGTATTAAGCCCACTACGAACCCTTTACGTGAAGCAGGATGGTGGGTCAATAAAGAAAAGACGAAGCGAAACGGGAAAACAGTTCACACAAAGCACATTTATTTCCCGGCACACAGAAAGTACACATACACAGCCAAACAGTCAAAATGCACATATAGCAGCAAAAACAAAAGGAACAATGACGCAGAGTTACTACCGACTACGCGCACACACGGCAACACTTATACAGTTCTACTTTACAGACGGCGCCAACACACATTTACTCAAAAGCAAAGGAAAGAAGCCACCCTCATAGACAAGGGGTCAGATGGGGCTGTAGGCCAATATGCACGCGTGACCTGAAGGAGCGGCCAGGCCCGCGAGACCGGGAGGGGGGGGGGTCGTCCTACCCGCGTCCTCGTGACGCGTTGGCGGACGAGCCGCAGATGTGGCCGCGTGGCTGTGCCCTGACTCCGTGCTCCTTGGCGGGTTTCGTTGGCACGACATTTGGAGTGGGGTGTGAACGGGGTCCCCTTGTTGCACTATCTCAGCGTGGGGGGAAAGGGAGAATTGTTGATGCCCTGGGGGAGGGAGAATGGCTGGCTGGCTTGGGTCCCGCGACAAGCGATCCCACACCGCGATCTCGTCGCCGACCGCCGCCCTTCTCGCCTCGGACCCGAGCTCCTTGGCCTCTTCCCACAACTCTTCTCAGCCGACTCCAGAACCCAACTCGATGACACTCCAATGACTTCGCCACCCGACTCGACTCTCCCTGCCACACCGATCACTTCGCCACCCGACTCGACTGACTGCCACACCGATGACTCGACTCACTCTCCACTCGACTCGACTGTTCCTGCCACACCGATCACTTCGCCACCCGACTCGACTCACTCTCCCTGCCCTGATTCGCCATGCGCTCGCCGTTTTATAGGCTGACAGGAGCAGCTAATATGCAAATATCCGGATCAGGATGACCTCGGGGGCGGAGCCACGCTCGCCAATTGGTCGGAGGAAAGGGGGCGTGAATCTCCTCCGATCCTAGAATTTGCATATATCCATTTCCTGCAGACGCGCCTGGAGGCGGGGCCAAGCCGCTCTGCGCTTGCTAATTGGACAGAGCAAAAGTGGGCGTGTAGCGTTCCTGATCCGAATTTTCCTCGGAAAGGCCGCTATTTGCGATCGCGGCTCGGTGTGTATCGCTGAACGGGCCCAAGACAGCTCGACGCTCAGTGTTCACAGGTGGTGCGGGAATGGCCGTAGAAGGAGAGAGGTGAAGGTGGGGGAGGGTTTTCGGTGGTGGTTTGATGGTTATGGTGCCATTTGGGAATGGCGGTGATGCGATGATGTGAGATTGAGTTGTGAAGGTAAAGGTCCTGGCTGTTGGTGTTGTTGTTGTTGTTGTCCGAGGGCTGGAGCGTGGTTGCAGTTGGTGACGATGGCTGGCGTGGTGGTTGTTGTGTGATGGCGGTTGAGACGTGGTTGGTTCAAAATAAAGATAGAACAGAAAAACTGGCTATCTCAAAGCGTCGCAGCCCGGATGAATCACATAAATTCCCTCTATACAACGGGTTTGGTACACATGTACTTAGTACACATGTACTAAGAGATTTCCCACCTTCGGGCCCTGAATGGTGGTTTGCGAATTTCCACAGCTGTAACAATATTTTCCTCATAAACTACATGACTGATATGAACCAAATTTGGTACGATACATCAGAACAGTAAGGTTCTGATGTGGTTGTGTTTCCCAACTGGATCAGTCTCCCATAAGAGGCTGAAAAGGGGGGTTTCACCTCAAAATCAGATAATTTATTTAAATATCTTCTCAGAAACTGACAGCCAGATGTAGGCCAAACTCTTCATGAAACACGAGGACCATGCTGTTAACTCGTTGTGCCCCCCCCCCGTCCACCATACAACTTCAGGAAGGGAGGGGGGGGTCATGGCCCCTTCTCCCTTATCCCTCATTTTCACCCCACCTGTTGGGGAAATAATCGTCAATCCCCAATGGGGCTACTTTTATGATATACTAGCAAAGGGACTTGGTGTTGCTGGGCAACACCGGTTCCCTCCCTCATCTCACACCACCCCCACCCCTTCCAGACTCCCACCCACCGCTTCCCCCTCCTCTCCCTACTCCCCCACCACTTCTCCTGCCTCCTCCCACCCAACCCCATTCCCTTTGGACTCCCACGCAACTGGTGGTGGCTCGTGTGTTTCTAAGTAATGAATTGCGAGAAAATTACTTTAAAACTCCCCAGTAAAGTGCATTGTGGTAAAAAAAAAAAAGTAGTCCAATAAAGTTTCGCAGCGATAAACCATGGCAGCTCAGAGGAGTAGGCAGCCATTACCAAGCAGCTTGTAGAGCACTTGCCAAGTGGCTGAATCACTCAAGCAAGCACTCCAACAAAATGGTTGATAAGGAACGGCTGGCTTGGCAGGCGATTAGCGATGCATACAGCGAAGATCAGGAATTTGATGAGCACTTTATCGTAAATATTTTTGTTGCACTCATGAAGTTACACTTTAGGCACATTCCTCAATCTTTTCTTCACTCAATATAATTCTCCGAACAGTGGAAAAAGTTCAGTTTAATGTTTTAGAAATATGGAGAAAGAGGGATCACAGCATTGCTTGCTTAAAGTAAATATGTAAATATGCTGAGTTGTAAGAATCAGTAACTTCTTAAAATTTGCAGATTTCACTCCAAATTGACAGTTATTTAGTCCACCAGCTCCGATCCTCAAATCCGAAGACAGATTTCAATTATATACTTTAATTATTATGTGGCAGGTCATCGGGGAAAATCACCAAGGTTTTTGAGTCGGCCGAAACAAAATAGCGGATTAAGACACCTGCGAGGTGAACTCGGGCTGACCAAGGGTAAGCCTGTTTTTTGTTTTAATTTAATAATCCCGTTAATTATCTTCAAAAGGGGTGTTTATCTTTATGTAAATACCCAGTTTTCATTCATGCACTTCCTTGGTATGTATGCAAAGTTTCGGGCCATTAGGTTTCATAGTTTTGGAGTTATGGACACACACACACACACACACACACACACACACACACACACACACACACACACACACACACACACACACACACACACACACACACACACACACACACACACACACACACAATTATTGACGAGGCATTTTTACCCATCACTTTGCTGACAAATTGAATCAAAAGACATGTTGTACTTCTCAAACATTCTGCTCGTTGAAACATTCTGCTCATCCTGGTGGCAGAGTTGCTCTCTTCATCAAAGACTCTATTCCTCACTGTCCATGCACTACCCTCACTCCCCCACACCCCCAGGAAGAGCTCTGGCTATGGCTTCCGCTCCTCCACTCCCACCTCATGTTTATATGTGTATTGTACCATCCACCAAACAGCGATGACTCCATTTCCACCTCAACATCCGAAAACATGGACCAACTTCTATCCTCTCCTCAAAACTCTCTTCCTCAAATGTGGTGACTTCAGTTGTCATCATGCCAGTTGGCTGGGTCTGGGTACCTCTCTCACCTGCCATGACTTCAGCAAAATACTTCTGCAACTCATTGGGACTGACACAATCGGTCAACTTCCTGACAAAGATCTCAACCAACGGGACTCCATCTCTTTTGGATCTGATTTTGACAAATTTCCCTGACAATATCTGCTGCTCTTCCTTCGCTCCAATCGGTTCTTCTGACCACGTCCTTGTCAAAGTGGACATCTCTCTGGCTATTATCAGAGAACCACCTCACCGCCGTCGAGTCTGGCATTTCACTCAAGCCGACTGGCAGGGTCTCCGAGCAGCCATCAAACTTACAGACTGGTCTCCTATCACTACTTTCTCAAACATCAACTCATCCAGGGAATTCTTTCAAAGAAACTTGCTCTCCCTCATGCACAGATTTATCCCCTCTCGTGTTCAGTTGTCCTACCCTTCCTCCCGCCCTTGGTTTACTGAAGCTTGTGGTGAGGCAGTTGTCCTGAAACAACTTGCCTTTGTCTCATGGAAAGCAAACCCAACTGAGGGCAATCTCAGTTCCTTCCACAAAGCTCGGAACAAGTGTGTATCTACCCTCAGGAGAGCCAGAAAACAACATCTTTCTCATCTCAAGTCTGAACTCTCAAACCTCTCTCCCTCCTCAAAATCCTGGTGGCGTTTAATCAAATCTGTTTCTGGTGTATGTTCCCCCTCCATCCCCTCCCTTACCTCAAATGGCCACACTGCTGATTCCACACGTGATAAAGCTGAATGTCTAAACTCGGTGTTTGCAGCTAAATCTTGTGTCCGAAACCCATCACTTTCTCTACCCACTTTACCCAGTCGCACCCAACTGTCCCTGGACTCTGTATCCTTTTCTCCTGACAAAGTGGAGAGCTTGCTTTCAAACCTCGAGTCAGATTCTGCAACCGGTCCAGATGGCATCAGCCCACGTGTCCTCAAAGCCTGCTCTTCTGCTCTTGCTCACCCTCTCTCTGTTCTATTCACCCTCTCATTTGCCCAAGGTCATCTGCCATCTGCTTGGAAATCTGCTACCATCACTGCCCTGCATAAAAGGTGCAAAAACAGATCCCTGTAACTACAGACCAATCAGCCTTCTCCCAATCATCAGCAAGGTGATGGAATCCATCATCGCTTCAGACATGAAATCCTTCCTCTTCTCCAATGGCTTGATTTCCAATCATCAATTTGGTTTCAGACCAGGTCACTCTACCCTGGATATGCTGCTTCTGCTCTCCCATCAATGGATGGAGGTCCTCAATGCCAGATAGGAAATCCGAGCCGTATCCCTGGACATATCACGTGCTTTTGACACAGTCTGGCACCCTGCCCTACTCGCCAAACTCTCTTCCCATGGTATTCAAGGCCATCTCCACTCATGGCTCGCAGACTTCCTCTCCTGTCGCAGTCAACGTGTGGCCCTAAATGGAGTTCTTTCATCCCCTCTTCCTGTGCAGGCTGGAGTTCCTCAAGGTTGCCTTCTGGGCCCTGTTCTTTTTCTGGTTTTCATCAATGATCTCTCGGACTCTCTGGAAAATCCTCTATTTCTCTTTGCCGACGACTCCACCCTCTGCCGTACCATCTGTCATCCCTCAGACCGGCAAGCAGCAGCTTCTTCACTCACTGCAGATCTGGATAAAATCACAAACTGGTCCAACACGTGGAACATGTCTTTCAATGCAGACAAATCTCACACTCTCACTATGTCTCTTCGAAAGTACCGTTTAGAAAACCCCCCCATCCACTTTCTCAACAATCCTCTGGAAGAAGTCTTTTCTTTCAAGCTTCTGGGTCTCACTATCTGCCATGACCTTTCCTGGGAAAGTCACATTTCCAACCTCACCTCAAAAGCCAGTCGCCGACTGGGAATCCTCAGTCGTGGAAAGTCCTTCCTCGGTCCTCTTGAGCTCCTGACCACTTACAAAGCTTTTGTCCGTAGCCTGATGGAGTACTGCTCTCCCCTCTGGGCTGGTGCTCCTGCCTCCCACCTTTCTCAGCTTCACGCTGTCGAAACCAGGGCATTTAAGATCATCGGCATCTCCCGCAATGAAGCTGAGTCTTTGGGAATCTCACTCAATCACCGCAGGTTGGTCGGTGGTCTTTCTGTCTTCTACCGACTCCTCTCCAGCCTTGCCCCCCCCTGCTCTCTCTGCGATTTGTCCTCACCACATTTCCACAGGGCGCTCAAGGTCCGCCAACAACCCCCTTCTGGTAAAACTACCAAAATCACGAATCACTGCTCATCTTCACTCTTTCATTCCTCTTTTTTCCCACCTTTGGAATAAACTTCCTCACTCTATTCTTTCCCATTCTTCCCTCCAGGCTTTCAACACAGCTGTTCACCACCACCTCTTATCTTCCCCCATCCAAATCCTCGATCTTTTCTACCCCCGATAATCCACCCAAGCCCACTTCCTTCAATTCCCCTGCTTTCCTTCCTGAAAGTCCCTGTAATGTCCATCTTCTCTTCGCCATGCTCCCCATCCCATCCCCATCCCTCTCCTTCCACAGTTCACCTAATGTGTCTGTTCCCCACTGTTTTGTCCCTTCCACTCCCACCCCTCTTGTCTCATGCCCCCTTGCTGTGAGTTGTGTTAGCTCTCATACGAGCCTCGACAAGGTATACAAAAAAAATGGAGTTATTTCATTCCCCCTTCCTGTCCAGACTGGAGTTCCTCAAGACAGTGTACTGGGTCCTGTTCTCTTTCTGGTTTTCATCAATGATTTCTCAGACTCTCTGGAAAATCCTCCTTATCTCTTTGCTGATGACTCCATCTTCTGCCATACCATCTGTCATCCCTCAGACCAGCAAGCAGCAGCTTCTTCGCTCACTGCAGATCTGGGTAAAATCACAAACTGGTCCAACACATGGAACATGTCTTTCAATCCTGACAAATCTCACACTCTCACTATGTCTCTCCGAAAAGGACCGTTTGGACCCCCCCCCACCCCCACTCCCCTATCGACTTTCTCAACAATCCTCTGGAAGCAGTCCTTTCATTAAATCTTCTGGGTCTCACTCTCTGCCACGATCTTTCCTGAGAAAGCCACATTTTCAACCTGGCCTCCAAAACCAGTCGCCGACTGGGAATCCTCCGTCGTGCAAAGTCCTTCCTTGGCCAACTGAGCCTTGACCACATACAAAGCTTTTGTCCACAGCCTGATGGAGTGCTGCTCTCCCCTCTGGGCTGGTACTCCTGCTTCTCACCTTTCTCGGCTTTACACTGTGGAAACCAAGGCATTTAGGATTTTTGGTTTCTCCCACGGTGAGGCTGAGTCTTTGAGCCTCTCACTCTCCTTTTTTTGTTCTTCCCTCTCCAGCCCTTCTTGTCTCCAGCTCCCTTTTTGTGTGTTGTGGGTTAAGTCTCATACAAGCCTCGACAATGCATACAAAAAAAATAGAACGTTTGGGATGAATTTGAATGATGATTGCACGGACTTCAAAACCAGCCGGCGACGTTGGCCCAACTGCAGCAGGCCTCAGTGCGGATCTGGAATGATATTCCTCAAGCCTTCTTCAACCATCTTGTGTCCACGATGAGGTGCCATTACCAAGCGTGTGTCAACGCAAACTGCGATCGCATAAGATACTGAGCTGTTAACTGATTTTGACTGCACAACTTTGAGTCTCTGGAGACATGTCTTGTTTTTTATCTTTTTTTTTGTATTCACTGTTGAGGCTCATATAAGAGCGAACACACAGAATGCACAGAACACACAACAAGGATAGCAGGAGACAAGAGGGGCAGGAGAGGGAAGGAAAACAAGTGTGGAACAGAGACATGAGGAGATCTGTGGAAGGGAGGGATGGGGCAGGGAACACAGGGTACACAAGATGGACATGACAGGGACTTTCAGGAAGCAAAGCAGGGAATTCGAAGGAGGTGGGTTTGGGGCGGATGAGCGGGGGTCGAACAGATCGTGGTTTTGGATGGGGGGGAAATAAGACATGGTGGTGAACAGCTATTTTGAAGACCTGGAGGAAAAACATGTGTTGACATTTCCCACATCAATTTCCTATTTATCAAACACTAAATATTGATATGAACAAACAACGTGATGCATTTGTTTTCATTTCTCATTAACTATAAATGGACGTGTGTGTGTGTGTGTGTGTGTGTGTGTGTGTGTGTGTGTGTGTGTGTGTGTGTGTGTGTGTGTGTGTGTGTGTGTGTGTGTGTGTGTGTGTGTGTGTGTGTGTGTGTGTGTGTGTGTGTGTGTGTGTGTGTGTGTGTGTGTGTGTGTGTGTGTGTGTGTGTGTGTGTGTGTGCGTGCGCGTGCGTGGCATTCTCCTGGAGCTTTCTGATGTGGAGTGTGATCTACCAAAATGATAGTAATGATCTCCTGAGTTGATTAGGCTAATTAACTATGAATAATCCAGAAGAATTCCCATGTTTTAAATGCACACCATGTTAAGGTATATACAGCAGCTTCATAGGTCCTTCCACGGCATGGCATTCAAATTGCACAATGAATAACAAAAACAAAAACATTGAAACAAAACAGATATTAATCTGTGTTAAAATACACTTGGTGGTGTGTGTGTGTTTCTGTAACAATACTTCCCACCAATTGGTTGGACAGCTGGCCTGACTCCACCCACAATTGTAACAACATATATCTGAGGTCCTGCCATTTGGATCGATGAGTATATAAGATGCTTCATGAAGAAGAAAATTAATTTGCGATCATTTATTTACATAATTAGGCTACTCAACATCACTTAACTTTGGAAATGACTGACAAATGATGGACCACAATAAACCATGAACCGTCGATATCCACTTCCTGTTTCGATCGCATTTTCCATGGAGTAAAATATTCCACTGAAGAAATATGTAATGTCGATATAACAACAACAGGCTTGCAACCATACTGCCTTGGAAGCGTAGTGAAGACATTCAAGAGAAATGCAAACCTAAAAGTGGCCTGGCCGAAGAGGCATGCAGAAATGTGCCCTCTATCAATATAACGAACTTCACAGCTCGGCCATAGGTCAGGAAGGCCACGTACACCAGCTTTTGGAATGTAGCCATCTCGTAATGCAACAACGACCACCACCAGGCTGGGGTCAACGGGAACTGGGTGGGGAGGGGGGTTGGATGGCGAGAGAGGAAACATTATAAAGGACCAAATGACAAGGAGAATGAATAATGCAGACCTTTACAACCATTGCTAAGGGTTTACATTGGAAGTCCTTTCTGTTAAAGATCAAAAGCTACATGAGGACATCTACATGCTCAATACCACCAAAAGTAATGGAGCAATAAAGAAAGGAACAGGGATTATTAATCCAAAACAATTTATTTGATTTTTCAGATATACCTCCACTTGCATTATTACATCACTAGGAACTACAACCCTTTGCTTCGCTGACAGGAATATTGAGGTTGGGGTGGGGTGGGGAGGGAAGAGGGAGAGAGGAGGGAGGAGGGAGGGGAAGGAAGGATGGAAGGGGCGGGAGAGAGAGATTGAGGGATATGGGTTGGAGAGAGAGGGAGGGATAGGGGTGGGAGAGAGAGAGGGATAGGGATGGGAGACAGAGGGAAGGGGTGTGAGAGGAGAGGCAGAAGGGTGGGATAGGGGTGAGAGGCAGGATGAGAAAGGGAGTGGGGAGTGAGGGGAGGGGGTGAGAGGGGAGTGAGGGGAGGGGGTGAGAGGGGAGTGAGGGGAGGGAGAGGAGCTGGGGGGGATTCCGGCAGATGTGACGCCCAGCTGAACGCCCATCCGTGAGACGGCACACACATTGATGAAACACCCTGCCTGTGAAACACCGGGATGACAGTTTATAACCGAGTCGGGATACAAACCCAGGCAAGACAGCGAAGAGCGAGCATGCATACTTCTCAGCTATCCTGTCATGATCTGATGATTAATTGCTTTATGAAAACTAAATTGAAAAAAAAGAAACCTTTCATTTGGCCAATTGGCACATTCTTTGACACGCTTTCCTCTCCTTGACCTCCGGAGAGATGCATGGTGGAGGAGGATAGCGTGAGAGAAGGGAAGGCAAAGCAGCAGGAGAGGAAGGGGGGGGGGGAGAAGGCAGTGCGATGTGGGGGTGGGGGGGAGAAGACAGCATAAGGGGGGAGGCAGCAGCGGGGGGAGGCAGCAGAGGGGGGAGGCAGCGTAAGGGGGGAGAAAAGGCAGCGTAAGGTGGGGGAGAAAAGGCAGCGTAAGGGGGGAGAAAAGGCAGCGTAAGGGGGGAGGGGAAAAGGCAGCATAGAGGGGGAGAAGGCAGCGCGAGGGGGGAAGGCAGAGCGAGGGGGGAAGGCAGAGCGAGGGGGAGAGAAGGCAGAGCGAGGGGGAGAAGGCAGAGCGAGGGGGGAGAAGGCACAGCGAGGGGGGACAAGGCAGCTGGGGTCAACGGGAACTGGGTGGGGAGGGGGGTTGGATGGCGAGAGAGGAAACATTATAAAGGACCAAATGACAAGGAGAATGAATAATGCAGACCTTTACAACCATTGCTAAGGGTTTACATTGGAAGTCCATTCTCCAGGGGGGAGAAGGCAGAGCGAGGGGAGAAGGCAGAGCGAGGGGGAGAAGGCAGAGCGAGGGGGAGAAGGCAGAGCGAGGTGGGGAGAAGGCAGAGCGAGGGGGGAGAAGGCAGAGCGAGGGGGAGAAGGCAGAGCGAGGGGGAGAAGGCAGAGCGAGGGGGGAGAAGGCAGAGCGAGGGGGAGAAGGCAGAGCGAGGGGGGAGAAGGCAGAGCGAGGGGGGAGAAGGCAGAGCGAGGGGGAGAAGGCAGAGCGAGGGGGAGAAGGCAGAGCGAGGGGGAGAAGGCAGAGCGAGGGGGGAGAAGGCAGAGCGAGGGGGAGAAGGCAGAGTGAGGGGGAGAAGGCAGAGCGAGGGGGAGAGAAGGCAGAGCGAGGAGGGGAGAAGGCATCGTGGGGGGGAGAAGGCAGTGGGGAGGGGAGAAGGCAGCGTGGGGGGGAGAAGGCAGCGTGGGGGGGAGAAGGCAACGTGGGGGGAGAGAAGGCAGCGTGGGGGGGAGAAGGCAGCGAGGGGGGAGAAGGCAGCGAGGGGGGAGAAGGCAACGAGGGGAGAAGGCAGCGAGGGGGGAAAGGCAGCGAGGGGGGAAAGGCAGCGAGGGGGGAAAGGCAGCGAGGGGGGAAAGGCAGCGAGGGGGGAAAGGCAGCGAGGGGGGAAAGGCAGCGAGGGGGGAGGAGAGGCAGTGTGAAGGTGGGGGGAGAATGCAGCGTGAGGGGAGGGGAGAATGCAGGAAGGCAGCGTGAGGGGGGGGGAATGGGAATGGGATGGAAGGTGGCATGAAGGGGGAATGGGAATGGGAAGGTATCGTGAGGTGAGGGAATGGGAATGAGAAGGCAGCGCGAGGAGAGGGGAGGGAGGGAATGGGAAGGAAGCGTAAGGGGAGGGAATGGGAAGGTGACATGAGGGGAGGGGATGGAATGGGAAGGCGATGTAAGGGGAGGGAGGGAATGGGAAGGCGATGTAAGAGGAGGGGAGGGAATGGGAAGGCAACGTAAGGGGAGGGGAGGGAATGGGAAGGTGACGTGAGGGGAGGGAATGGGAAAGTGGCGTGAGAGGAGGGGATGGAATGGGAAGGCGACGAGGGGAGGGGAGGGAATGGGAAGGCAGCATACCAGGGCATTATCGGGGCAATAAAACAAGTCCAAACAGCAGCGTTTTCCTTCTAACCGTTATGTTCTACATAAAACCAGGCGGTAACATTTAAAAATCAAAACGAATGCTATTTGGTGAAGGCCTGCCTGTATGCAGTCCCCCCCCCCCACGCATTCCTCCCCACACATTCTCCCCACCCCACACATTCCTCTCCACGGTCACCACCCCCCCCCCCCGCACATTCCTCCCCACATATTCCTCCAACCTCCTCAGATTTTAGACTAAACGTGCACACGCATCGGCGATTTACTCAACCTTTCACTCGCACACCTGCACAGATTTTCCCACACCTGCACTGCACGGTGACACGTCCTGCGTGGCTTCGGCACTGCAGAAGTACATGGTTCGCGAGACGGTCACATAACCTCCTCAACCGTGCCTTGCACCAAGGACGCAAGTTCAAGTTCAGATCGCATGCCCGTGAAACCCATGCACCGCACACACGTAAGCAAGAACAGGCCCACACACACCCCATGGAGTCATTTGTTCCCATTTCTACCACGTCCATTTGTGCCGTCTCCATACCTCTTTGCTTGCAGAAACTACCGACTATTAATATATTGCAGTGACTATTAGTATATTTATATTAATATTTTGTAATGAAAGCACACATAAAATGGTGTGTTGCAAAAAAAAAAAAAGAAGCCTCTTCACTTGCAGCAACAACAACAAAACAAAAATTCTCTTCGCTTACAGAAACTACCGACTTAATATATTGGCGCAACTATAATGGTATATATATATATATATATATATATATATATATATATATATATATATATATATATATATATATATATATATATATATTACATATATTAATATTTTGTAATGCAAGCAAATCGCCCAAAACAGAAATAGCAAACAGCATATGTAATTGCTGGAAAAAAAAGGACCCCTGTGGACTGTGCTGTCATGCATTGCAAAAGCAGGTTATATGAAGCACGGCGTTTCACTCAATGAATTGACACTTTATGCACATTCCATAAGCTTTTCTCCACTCAATATAATAGTCTGAACAGTAGAAAATGTTAAGTTTAACGCTTTGCTGAAATAAATACACTAAGTTATAAAAAACGCTAATTTGTTTAAAATTTTGGATTTCACTCCAGATTGACACTTATTTTGTTCAACAGATCCGATTCTCAAATCCGACATAATATTTTGATGATAAACTTTAATTGGTCCATGAGAGGAGATCGTGTTTCAAAATCGAGGCATGTTTGAAGAGGCCAAGCCAAATGGCGAATTAGAACCCCCAATCCAGGGTGAGTGAGGACTCCGAGGTTGTCCAAGGATGCGCATGATGAAGGATATAAATAAATAAGGCCATTGATTATAATCTTTAAAAGGGGTGCTCTAATTCACCCAAACACCCAATTTTTAACCTCCGCCATCGAAGATCGGAGGTTACTGTTTTCACCCCTTTCTGTTTGTTTGTTTGTTTGTTTGTGAACAGTATTACAGAAAAACTCCGACGGATTTTGACGAAACTTGGTGGGGGGATTAGGTATGGTCCAAGGATCATGCCGTTAGATTTTGGACTTTGTCCAAAATCCAATATGGCCACTATGGCAGCCATTTTGAAAAAATATTTGATTTTTTTTGTTTTTTTGCATTTCTACATGTTTTAAGTGATTTCCACCTCCCCCCCCCCCCAAAAAAAAATTGTTAGAGAAAAAAAACATTTTCTTGCAATTTTTTTTTAAAACAAAATTTCGATGTTTTAGCTCGTCTGTTCGAAGAACAGAGAGCTATAGCGATACCCCCGGCGTCAGCGTGAGTGTGAAATTTTTTGTATTACGGAAAAACTCCGACGGATTTCGCCAAAACTTGGTGGGGGGGGTTAGGTATGGTGCAAGGATCATGCCATTAGATTTTGGACTTGGTCCCCTCCCCCCCCCCCAAAAAAAATTGTTAGAGAAATTTTTTATATTTTTTTTGGCATTTCTGCATGTTTTAAGTGATTTCCAACCCCCCCCCAAAGGAATTGTTAGAGAAAAAAAAAATTTGCAACTTTTTGTCAACAAAATTTCGATTTCTTTGTTTTTGTATTTCTGCATGTTTTAAGGAATTTCCAACCCCCCCCCCCCCACCCCCCAAAAAAAAATGGAAAAAAGAACTATAACTCTGTCAGCATTGTTGACATCATATTTAATGAATAAGATATAAGGTTCACTTGAGTGACCCAGCAGTATTGGCGGCGGAGGTTTTGCACTGTCCCGAGTGCTCCCCCTCGAGTTTCCTTCCTAATGTTTTTATCGACCACACTATTTTTTATACGCCCGATATATACATATATATTCGGGTGTTTCACTCATGGTGGTAAAAAAATGAAATTAGTTGAAAATTGTCAGAAGGGGTGTCCCCTTGTTTCTTATGACCCATAAATATTTTAGGCAAATATTTGGTTTGATTCGTCAATATTTACTGGTCCCACAGTTGGACAAGATTCCACATTTCAAGTGAAACTTCGAAAAAATCAAATGGAGGAGAAGACAAAAAATTGCAACGAACGTTTATTGAACTGAAAATTAACAAAAAAAATTATGAAAAAGAAATGTAGAACAATTATGCAAGTAGAGCAGGGCAATCAAATTGTTGGGCTCAAGGAGCAGGAGGGAACTTAGCAGTCACTCCAGCCTTTGTTCTCTTGACCGTCTTGCGGTCATGATGAACAACTTTGAGGAGGAACTGCTTCTGCTGCTCGTCTTCGGTTCGGGCTTGGAGTTTTTGTATCAGTGCCACTCCTCTCTCTGTTGCATCATTGGTGACCTGCAGGCCTCGGACGGTGGCACGAGTTTGTGGATCTTGCAAAACATCTTCCACGTTATAGGTAATGACCATCCTCCCAGCAAAGATCCCAATGGCCTCTAGTGTTCGCCCTGTTACCAATTTGGAAAGACCGTCAGGGAGAGTGAAGTTCTTCTTTTCAAGTCTCTTGAGTGCTTTCGAGGTTGCTGGATGGCTTAGGTTCTTGACCATGGCCGCCCGGTCATCGGGAGACACTCGTTCGTCGAAGAAGGCTAGGGCCACTCCTTGCTCTGAGAGGTACCAGAGGTGCCTTCTCTGCCGTTGACCCGAGGTCTCTATCCACAAACACCTGGAGAATCGCCAAGAACTCCAGGTCATTCTTCGGTGCACAGTTTGGGACAGCTGCCTCATGTCAGAATGTGACGTAAGTGAGACTGACGAAATGGGCCAGTCGTCGGACTCCGCGTTTTTCCGAACTCGTCAGCTCCAGTTGTTGCAAAAACAGGGCAATCTTCAGGATATAAATAGCCTTTGCCATCCATCTCGCCTGATGGTAGACTCCAGGGGCCCAAAATCGAGGCAGATCTCCGCTCCATCCTCCTCGGTAGAGAAGAGAGAGCTGAAGGAGTTCAAGATAGTCCTCTCTTGGGTGGGCTGCATCATGGATGACTCTCCTGAGGAAGTCTATCATCTTCAGCCTTTGTGATTCGCTCCACTCATCCAGGGGTTGCTCGTCGCTGAGGGTACCGGCAGATGTCTTGTCCAAGACGTCCCATTTTCCTCAGAATCGTTTGAAGAGGGGAATGTCGGGACCTGGGGGAGAGCCGAAGAGGAGTTCATAGGTGTTCTTCAGTACCACCTCGTGAATGTGATGTTGGCATGCCAGCCAAAGAAGAGGTCTTCCAAGGGACTGTTCAATTATGGTGCAGGCTCCGGTAATCATGCCACTGTTGGACGCAGTCGTATCAAATGAGAGACCGATGATCTTGTCAGCAATCTGATACGTGTCCAGCAGCCGAAGAACGGTATCTGCTATCGACATATCGGGATTGCTATCAACATATCGATATGCAATTATCGACATAGCTGACTAAGGGAACCTGTATGTTGTGTGCAATTGAATTCCAAATTCGTAACAATATTTAAAAGTTCATGATTGACGCTCTCAAAAGGCACCGTACATGTGCTCAGTATTTAAGGAGATCCGGATCTTGAACGATGAAGTCATCAATTTGTTTCGGCCAAACAATTTATCCCGAGATGACCCTCAAAATTTTTCATACTGACGAGATAAAGCGTTCGACATATGCAAGTAGGACATCATAATGAAGCCACCTTTGACATCATCAAAAAAAAAAAAAATCACATTTCTCATGGGGAGAACTTGATATGTGAAAAGTTTCAATTTTTTTCCATGAAACGGTTTCCAAGATTCAGAGGTCCAAGGTTTTTCCTTTTTTCCAACATTGCTGCCACACCACACGACATATGATGTCATATTTATTGTTAAAACATTCTACATGAGCAGAGGTTACAACACCCTGGTAATTGTTTATTATTAAACAGCTGTAATTGTTTATTGTTACCTATTTTCATTTCTTCTCTTTAACACGTTTGCCAGATCCAAATCACAAGATATTTGTTACTCATTATGTTTGCAGCATGACTAATGACTTCATGATTCTTCTCATGTTATCATGGTTTTAAGTTGTCATGGAGAAATGTCAGTATCCCTATATTTGGCGGTGTCAACAGTGATTTACAATGTTTCCGGAGATGCTGAATAAACGTTCTGCAGTCACTGGTGGCAAGCGTACACAATTACTTTTTAGCCATTGTCGCGAGCATCGGATACTTCGCTTCCTTGGATCTCCATAACTTCAACAGACAACAATCTGCGTCCAATCACGCCTCTGCGAGATATCGATTGATCTTCGTTTTGCCGCACAGAGAAAAAGCTAATGCCGTCGTTTGTCTCTGTCGCACCCTGAAACATGGAAATGCTCCTGGGTGGGAAAAAAATATAAATAAAAGTTGCTTCAAATCAATCCAAACCTCCAGGAAAATTGTAATTTTCTTTTCAATTACATGAATAAAATTGAATCCAGTTTATCGGGGTGGTGCACAAGACAACAGACTGCTCCTCGATCACTCCCGACATTTTTTTTTTTTATTTGCTGTTCATAAATATGCTGCAATATCTTTGCTGTGAAGAAATATGATGATTTTGGAATTTCAAAATAATCTAAACAGATAAAATAGGATAGTTCTGTCTGTCGGATCTCAGAAGGAGAAGTCAGACTCATATACCCACAGTTTGTGAGTACAAGTCTGCTCATTTTCTTCACAACTTGAAAAAAACTGGACACAGCAAAACAAACTTCTCTTTGTTTTGTAAAGAATGACAGGAGAAGCTTTTGATATAAATTGACGAAACAACGAACGAATCGAGATAAGGCAGAATAGGAATCGACTCCGAATCCTGGATGGGTCGCCACTCCGACGCAGAATACTTGACAGATTCATTTTCCCAGAGCTGGTACTCATTTTGCCGAGCTCGGAAAATGGCAGGCCGAGTCGACCCACCTGGTGTTATTTATGGCACGACAGGGGCTTGAACTCAGGACCATAATATCTTAAGCCTGTCACCAGAACTGTAAAGACACCACCAGGCTGAGACAAAGATTGCCTGCTAATTGCAGGACCTCAAGGTAAGGTAAGGTGTCGACTGAAGTCAGAGGCGTCCCGAAGGCTCTTCTTTCACTGGCTTTTACAACTTGGGTAGGGGAGCACAAAACAGCTATCCCCAGATCAACTATTATGGATTTCTTGCCCCCAGTAAGCTGGTACTAATTTTGCCAACCTCAAAAGGACGACAGGCTGAGTCGACCAATGTGGTGTTATTTGGGCACAGCTGGAGTTTAAACTCAAAACCTTCAGATCCTAAGCCAACCACCTTAACCATTAAGCCACCAGCAGGCATGGCAGGACCACAAATGGAACGATAAACCAGAGTTGGTGTCAAAGCCACCCAATGCTCGCCTGTTTATACATTTATCGTTTTTTTAAAAGACGAGTCTAATAATTAATATTTTTTATAAAGCATTGCAGTGAAGTATAATTATAAAGCCATATATGTATTTGTATATTGTAATCAGTAACAAGAGCGCAAGTGAGCACAATATACGCCCTAACAAGAAGGTATATACAGAATTGTGCTACGACATGGAAAACAGCATCCTGGTTGCCATGGCAACCACTTTAGATGACGAACGTATGTCGCGACACACCGTCTCCACAGTCTGTACCTATGTAGGAAATATGAAACGTGAAAGTTGAAAACTTTGGGAGAGTGCGGACAGGAACGGATGGAAAAGAGCATCCCGGTTGCCATGACAACCACTTTAGATGAACGTATGTTGCGACACACCGTCTCCACAGTCTGTACCTATGTAGGAAATATGAAACGTGAAAGTTGAAAACTTTGGGAGTTAGAGTGCGGACAGGAACGGACGGTCAGACAGACAGACAGACGGACGGACGACCGTTATCACATAATACGCCCCGATATATATATATATATATATATATATATATATATATATATATATATATATATATATATATATATATATATATATATATATATATGTATATCGGGCGTATAAAAAAAATAGTGTGGTCGATAAAAACATTAGAAAGGAAACTCGAGGGGGAGCACTCGAGAGAGTGCAAAACCTCCGCCGCCAATACTGCTGGGTCACTCAAGTGAACCTTATATCTCATTCATTAAATATGATGTCAACAGTGCTGACAGTTATAGTTCTTTTCTCCAACATTTTTTTTTTGGGGGGGGGGGGTTGGAAATCACTTAAAAAAAAGTCGAAATTCAAAAAAAAGAAATCGAAATTTTGTTGAATAAAAAGTTGCAAAATTTATTTTTTCTCTGACAATTTTTTTTTGGGGGGGTGGGGGGGTTGGAAATCACTTAAAACATGTAAAAATGCAAAAAAAAAAATTCTCTCAATTTTTTTGGGGGGGGGGGGACCGGTAACACCGGTCAACGAGCGTATTATGAGATTAAGGATTCGTCACTCCTTAGGTGTCATTTCCCTGGTCTCTGTTTATGCTCCGACTGAGGCGAGTGATCTCACTATGAAGGATGCATTCTACGCCACGCTCGAGTCTGTGGTTGATCAGTGCCCCAGACGAGATACACTTCTAGTCTTGGGGGATTTCAATGCATCGACTGGAACTGATAGGGATGGTTATGGAGGTGTGTGTTGGTCCCCATGGGTCAGGAACTATGAACCAGAATAGCACTAAGTTCCTTGACTTTGCAAGAAGTCATGGACTTAGGGTGGCTGGTTCATGGTTTCAGCGCCCACAAGCTCATCGCTGGACTTGGTATTCCAACGCTGGCGGTGTGGCAAAGGAGATTGACCATGTCCTCATTGACAGTCGTTGGAGGATGATCCAGAACTGCAGGGTCTACCGGAGTGCTCAGTTCCTCAATACTGACCACAGGCTTGTTGTAGCAACTCTAAAGCTGCACCTTAAATCCTGGAGAATGGTACCATCCCAGCCGAGGCTGGATGTTGGCAAGCTCAGGGATGAGAGAGTAGCTAAGGAGTTTGCGAACAGGCTGAGTGGACACTTGGGGGTCTGGTTGCTTTGGGGGTCCTGAAGAGTTGTGGAGTGCCTTCAAGACCACCGTCCTTGATGTTGCCGGTGGATGTCTTGGAACGCACCGCAGGGCAAATAAGAATTTTGTCTATCAAGGGACACTGGATACCATTGACCAGAGTCGCAGGGCCAGGCTGAATGGCAGAGCTGAGCTGTTCAGGGAGCTGAGGCGTAAAACTGAACGTGCAGTGAGGATGGACAAGGAGGCCTATGTGCGAGGAATCTGTGAGGAGGTACAGCATCAGCTGTGGACAGGTGATTCTCGTCCCGCTTAAAGGGGAATTCGCGCATTGCGTTCATCCAAGCCCATCCCTCGGAGCACTGCAGTTAGAGTAGAGAGTGGTCGGCTCTTGACAGAGGAGTCTGAAGTGAAGGCCCGCTGGGCCGGTTACTTTGAGCGGTTGTACCAGGCTGATCCCCCAGCTGTTGAGTTGGACGTCAAGGGTGTTACAATCCCTGTTGCTGACCCTCGAATCAACTGTGGTCCACCTTCTCTTGTGGAAACACGGGCTGCGGTGAACCGGTTGAAACGGGGCAAAGCTCCAGGTATCTGTGGCATCCATGCTGAACTTCTCAAGGCTGGTGGAAATGCTGCACTCGTGTCGTTGCATGCAGTTTTGTGCTCTGCCTGGAACACAGGCATCATCCCAACTTATTTAAGAGGGGCCTTGTTGTTCCTCTCTGGAACGGGAAGGGTGATCGCCAAGACTGCAACAACTACCGAGGGGCGACGGTGCTCTCAGTGCCGGGCAAGGTCTTTGCTCAGATAATTCTTGATAGGGTTCGCTACCATCTGCTTGAGCACCAGCGTCCAGAGCAGTCAGGCTTTACACCAAAGAGGTCAACGATTGACCGTATCCTTGCTCTTTGTGTCTTCACCGAACGCAGACGAGAGTTTCGGCAGGGGCTGCTTGCAGCCTATGTTGATCTCTGTAAAGCATTCGATTCAGTGAATCGGGATGTCCTCTGGAGGATTCTTGGTCTTCGTGGGGTGCCACCAAAACTGATCGATCTGATGTCTGAACTCTACTCTGGTACTGAGAGTGCTGTGAAGTGTGGTTGTACCATCTCCGACTTATTTCCAGTTGTTACTGGAGTTCGTCAGGGGTGTGTACTGGCCCCCACACTTTTCAGCACTTGTATGGACTGGATTTTAGGGAGGATGTCAGAGAGATCAAGCTGCAGTGCATCGTTTGGGAATGTCAAGATCACGGACCTTGATTTTGCAGATGATGCAGTCATCTTTGCGGAGACTTGAGATATCCTTTTGGGGGCCCTGGAGGTGCTGAATGAGGAGTCGGAGCTGCTGGGATTACGGGTTTCTTGGGTCAAAACTAAGATCCAGGCTTTCGGTGACATCTTGGATGCTGCTGTCCTGTCTGTGTCTGTTTGTGGTGAGGATGTTGAGGTCGTGGAGAGATTCACTTACCTTGGCAGTGATATTCATGTCTCTGCTGGCTGTGAGTCAGAGGTCAAAAGACGTCTGGGTCGGGTCTGGGGAGTCATGGATTCACTGGATCATGGGGTGTGGCGCTGCCGGTACCTGTGCGGGAGGACGAAAGTCCGAGTCTTCAGGTCCTTGGTACTTCCAGTCTTGCTCTATGGATGCGAGACTTGGACTCTGACCAAGGATCTGAGATGGAGACTTAATTCCTTTGGTAACAGGTCTCTTCGGAGAATCCTTGGCTATCGCTGGTCGGATTTTGTGTCCAACGAGCAGTTGCTGAGAGAGACTCGGATGAGATTTGTTACCTGCATAGTCCGTGAGCGTCAGTTGCGGCTGTATGGACATGTGGCTCGTTTTCCTGACGCTGATCCTGCTCACCAGATTCTCTCAGCGAGGGAGTCTCATGAGTGGAGGAGGCCAGTGGGCCGACCACGTTCCTCGTGGTTGCAGCAGGTTGACCATCATCTCAAGGAGATGGGGATGGGCCTGGCATCTGCCTGGGGGATGGCCAGACGGAGGCCCCTGGAGTACCGGCGGAAAGTGGACGCAGCGACGCGCTGTTCTGGCACATGCTCCCATACCTGACCTGACCTGACCAACTCCAAAATCTAATGGCATGATCCTTGAACCATACCTAACCCCCCCCCCCCACCACCAAGTTTCGTCGAAATCCGTCGAGGAGTTTTTCCGTAATACAAAAAATTTAACATTTTCATGCTGACGCTCACGCCGGGGGTATCGCTATAGCTCTCTTTTCTTCGAACAGGCGAGCTAAAAAGAACGAAAGAGTTCATAGAACACCTTACTCCACGTAGTCTTGAGAAGAAAAAAAATCACATGGGTGGAATCTACGAGCAGCAAATTTGATTGTCTACCATAATATTTTCTCCAAGTACTGCTAAACAAAAGTTTTTGAAAGTGACAAAAAGCCAATTTGTGTTCCACAGTGTTCTAGTATATAATTCAATTGAAATATAATCAAGATTTTAAAGGCTGTAGAAATAAAAATTGCAGAAATTTTAACACCATTCATGCAGTGTCTTCACGCCACCTTGTTCAACAAGTTACATTCGTTCTACGTGCCTGTCAGTCATGTCCTTTTGATGTCTCTAAAAACAGTAAGGTTCCTGTTTGGAATGATTTTCAATTTTGTTTGACTGCCAGACAGGCAGAGAGGAGGAGAGGAGATTGGGACCATACTCTGTGCAGAGCGTTGGTGCTGCCCAAGCAGTCTCCTTGGCTATTGGGCACAATCCTGGACGGGTCGCCACTCCGACACAATATACCAGCATGCTGGCACTCATTTTGCCGACCTCGGAAGGATGACAGGTCGAGTTAACCCCACCTGGTATTAATTCAACAGCTGAGCGGGATTTGAACTCAGGACTCTTGGGTCCAAAGCCCGCCACCCTAACCATTAAGCCAACACCAGGCATAGACAGGCAGACAGACAAACTAATAAAATTATCTCACTCCTCTCTGCGCATGTGGTCAGGCCAAATTCAGGGCTAAAGTACTGCAAAACTATAGGTTCGTTTTCCGATTTATCTTACTACAATTCACTGTCTGTCCGTCTGTCTGTTCCCAGGTACCCCAAAAACGGCTGAACCGATCGCAACCATTTTTGGGTGTGTAATCCTGGGACCCATTGGAGTAAAATAGGCATAAATATAATAACATAACCCCCTTGACGGCTCCCGTAGGGAGCGGGTGCTTAATATACGACATTCAATTGAAATCAAGTTCTTCCTTGATCAAAAACTTACGTTTGTAGACAGAGAAACAGACAGACGTGACCCAATTGCTTCACCCCGTTTTTCGCTTCTTATGCGCGGGGGAATGAATGAAAAAGTGGGTTGACAAGATGGAGGCAAGAGGAAATCATGAAGCGATACAAGGAGGAACGTGATTGGACAGAGACAAGGAGACAATTTCACAAATGGTAAAATATAGGAACAAAAGACTGCAGGGGAGCAAGAAGACTCGACTTTGTTGGGTTGACAAGGAGGATTTGATATATGAACATGTTTGCTCTGTTTGAGCTGGGCAGGAATCGAGAACTGAAATGGCAGACAGAACAAAACTGGATGATACACAAGAAGAATGAAAGACCACCAAGCAGTCTTCCATGAGAAAGCAGCAGGTCCTGCAGGGCAGCCTTTTGACAAATAATGACTTTCAAAGCTTTCACTTCATGGAAAAAGGAATGGGATGCAGGTGCTTCAGCACACAAAGAAAAGCAATACTTAATTGTTTCAAAGAAATGCAATGTCATTATAAGAACCCAACTATGCTGCTTTGCAGTGTGGGTAAAATATGCACATGCAGGTTGGGAAAGTAAATTGCAAGTTTGAGTGCATGGTCCCAATACTTTTGCTCATATCTATTTATTAATATTTGCTAATAATAATAACAATACTATCAAGCATGTCATATCCATCCCAAATTCAACCTTTAACCCTTACTTTTACTTAATTTGGAAGCAAAAACAGAAAAGATAAAACAAGGAGGAAATCTGCCAATATGCACGAGTATGGCATTTTCAACCTTAACCTTCAACGCGAATGCATGCTCATTAAAAACAGCTGCAATTAAACTGCAAAAAATGCTCACCAGAATAGTTTGCAAGATGCGTACATTCGTCCATGACACCTTTCATGAAGAGTAGCGTGTCGCACCAAACACCAGATGCACAGCCATGTTGAACTCCAGTCAATCCTGGGAGTACACTCTCGGTATTTATAGGAGCTGAGGCCTCTACCACTAATTGGTCTATCGAATGGGTGATCTCATCTTCAAACTCGTTTGGTGTCGATGCGCTCTCTTTCCCAAATATATTTATTGCACGATGTAGTTTGTTCTTAAATGAGGTAGTAGTGGCACTATTGTTGCAACCTTCTGTATATGTGGCTCTTTGTCCAGAACCATCTTCAACATCTACCGAAAGGCCTCGTGGAAGTTCATCCTCTGCCTTTTCACAACTTCCAAAATGATGGGCAGTTTTGCCAAAAATATTCATTAGTCTACCCACTTTCCTCCTCCGTCCAATCTGCAGCCACCGTTGAGGAGGACAGGCGTGACTCTGGCTTTCCTGGCTAAATGCTTCCCAACCTTCCCAGAAAGAATCCGTCTGCAGAAATTCAAAGGATGGAAGGGGTGGGGGGAATAAGTAAATAAAAAGACAAATGTATTAATTAATAGTGAAAGAAAATCATCGACATCAGCCAAGAATAAATTTATTCCACACAATCATGACCGAAGTGGCATGATATTGTTACGAATCTGGAAGCCATGAGCACTTAGCATACAGGTCCTATAGCTCAGTTATTTCGATAAGTAAATGTGGATAGATAGCTCCCTTTTCCCTTGTTTAATGGGTAATTAAATGTTCATGCGCTGCGGAGTTATTTTGATAGTCAGGGTTTTCGTTTATTTTTACACCACCAACATTGACTACAACAACGCCAGCATCACCCTCACCTTCACCTCACTCTGGCCGACGCCATGGTGGGCGGAGTTCAAGGAGGAGCCTCGCGGCGGCCCTCGACCAATCAGCGTGCTACGAGTGAGGTGGCCGCCGCTCAGCCAATCAGACCCCACGACGGTGAGAAAGGCGGTCCGCATGACATCACCACACCCCCGGGCCAATTGACGGACTTGCCACCCGTTTTGGCCAATGACAGGGCAACGAGTGCATTTTGTGCGCCAAAACCGTCCAGTGAGGAAAAGCGGGGAGGGAGGAGACGGCCCCTACCCCCCCCCCCCTGGACGGGGGTGAATAAGGTTGCGGCGCGATCGGACCGGGAAGAGAGATCCTTTCTCCACAAGAACCGCAAGTCGGTTGCGCACCGTCTCTCTGTCGGTGAACAAGAGAGCTTTTGATATAGTCGATGACCATTGAGCAGGCAAGGTTGTGGTCAATCTGACAGGCAGGTTGAACGAGTGTGGAGTTATCATCCCTCGTTTCGACGTTCAACTCAAAGACTTGGAGAAGTGGCAGAGAAACCTCCTGCCTTCTCGACAGTTTGGGATACAGAGAAGAGTTTTGGTTGCCGGGACGAGCGCTGAAGAGAGCTCTGGATGCTATCATCGCATCTCGACGCTGGTCGAGTTCACTCGTGTCAGCCGAACCACACGAGGTGGACAGGTCCATGGCCGTGTGTGTGTGTGTGTGTGTGTGTGTGTGTGTGTGTGTGTGTGTGTGTGTGTCTGTCGGTGGGCCTGTCTGTAAGTTGGAATTGTTTAAGTGCTCTTTGCTGTACATACGTGCATCTCTATAGTCAGATAACTCTGCTTCTTGCGTGCTCCCCCCTTTCCCCCATTATAAATAAATACATTTGTTAAATGTATCAGTTCGTTGCTGTGTTTCTTCCATTGGCTGAGCATGGCACGTGTTGGTGAATTATAAAGGCTGTTGCCGCTGTAAATGTACATTTGGCCTGACAGGACTTCGGCAACCATCCGCTCAGGTTGCGCACGGGTCGGGCACGCTAACGGCTCGACTCGTACGGGTGCCGTCGAGGGTGTGAATACTCGGTAACTCGCACGTGGATCTCTAGGTATTTTGAAGATTGGCAAATAACCCTGTACCATGTGGTGGAATTATTGACGATTCACGGTCCGGTAAGGGACCCGTACCCACGGAGTTTTCCGAAAGGTACGATCTAGATTCCGGGTGTTTGGTAGAGTCAAACCTACTGCTCCACCTCGCGGTCGTGCTCACAGCCAATACCTGGCTCCGCAACAATATAATTAATGATAAATCTCACATGTTCGATTCACTTTTGCATTGACACGGTGCAGACGTAAACCTGGGTCACCTGTCAACAATTCACCAGCCTTTAATCGGCCATCGAGTGTGTGAGCACAGCATCTTTATTTACATGTTATATGAACAATCTATCGTGCACACCCAGATGTTACCAGCATGCACAGTTGATGTTTACGTGTACATATGAATGGCAATGTTAATCATAAATATTGACCTATTTGTTGTTCTCAACCAAGAACAGTTAATGCTGCATGGAACTCAGTTTCAAATCATGTTGATAGATTGAAGAACTAGTCTTGCTGGTGCTGGTGAAGGCTCGTATCAAAGGACAGGTTGAGCAGGACGTTGATTGAGGTAAGCTAACTACCGTGGGAAGGGTTATTGCCCAAAGTCAGCTTCTCCTCGCTTCCTACAACGATTAACACACCTCAATAAATGTCCTGTTGATCTCATCCATTGTTCAAATTGCATGCACTGTCTTGGTTTTTCATCATTCCAAATGTCCTTCTCCTACACCTAATATATGTGAAAATGCAAAAATGCTTTGAGCTATGGGAAATTGGAGATTATTGTCTCAAATTTCTCTCTTTGCTGATGGATGACTCCACCCTCTGCCGTGACATTCCTAATCTTTCAGATAGGCAGGTTCCTCTGCCCTCTCTTCAGATATTGACAAAAATCACAAGCTGTTCAAACACTTGGAATATGTCTTTTAATCCTGACAAATCTGTTTCTCCCCACTACCTCCCGGCAAACCTTCCTATCGATTTTCGTTAACAAACCCCTTGAAGAAGTTCAGTCAATCAAACTCTTGAGCCTCACTATGAGCTTTGATCTTTCTTGGGCAAACCACATTTCCAAAGGTGGCCTCCAAAGCCAGTCGCCGACTGGGCATCCTCCATTGTACAAAGTCCTTCCTTGACACACCTGAACTCCTAGCCACAGACAAGGCTTTCATCCACAGCTTGATGGAGTACTGCTGTCCCCTCTGGGTGGGTTCCCCTGCCTCACATATTGCTGAGCTTGAGGCTGTGGAAACAAAGGCCTTCAAGATTATTGGAACCTCCCACGAAGAAGCTGAGTCTATGGACCTATCACTTCACCATTTCAGACAGGTCACTGGTGGTCTCTCTGTCTTCTACTGCCTCCTTTCTGCTCTTGCAGCCTCTGCTCTTTCTGTGCTTCGTCTGACCAACCCCCCACCCCAGGTTTCTGCAGGGTCCACACAGTCCACCATTCCCACATTCTCTTCAATCCCATCCTTCCCTCCAAGTCTTCAAGACTGTTCACCACCATCTCAGATCATCCCCATCCAAAACCATGATCTCTTCTTTTACTTTCCAGTTTTGGTATCCAATGTTCATGTCTCCCACTACACGAAGTATAATGAAGTGTAAATGTACTTTAGAGCGATGCACTGGATGCCTGAAGGTCGAAAGAGGGTTTGATGACCTCCAAAGACCTGATGGCGTATGGTAGAAAAGGAGCTGAGTGAGCAAGAAACCACCTGGATGGCAGCCAGTAAGGCAAAGAAAGACAAAATTAAAGTAGCACGAGTTCCTCAAGAGGCTCCATATGTCACCAGACATGACAGGAAAATAAAAAAATGTGGTTTATCAAATGCTTCTGTAAACACACCAACAAGGGTGAAAAATATTCCGATCCAGTACAAAATGCTGGTTTAAATGCAGTTTGAGTGTTGACAAAGACACTTGCCCCATGATACTGCAGCAATGGGGTGACGTCATGCAGGTAACGGCCATCTTTGGCAAATTGCCGCTCCAGCTCCCTCCAGCTCACTGCTTGGCTGAGCACACCCTGACAATCAAGAATACAAACATCTGTCTCACCATGCTCCAAAAAATATATTTCAGCAAATGAATCATTTGGGTCGAACACTCAAAAATATCTTTTGGCACAAAACTAAATATCTTATATATTATTTCCGAGTTTGTGGTTTCCTGTCGCGCTATCTTCGACTTTGTTCTGCGCTCGAGGAACGTGATATTCGGCTTACATTATCTCAAAGACCATATGAGGTGGATGGTACAAAAAAAGTAAATAAAATGGTTCTGAAACAGTGAAATCGTATTCCACTTACTGCATTAAAGTAAAATTACTACCGATACTCTCGCATCAGTTCCTTTCTCAAACACACCCACCCCAACATTTCGCGCAGAGCGCGGGTTATGCTAGTTGTTCATAAAGAACGAGAAATATTGCATACAAAGTTTTGGCACATGCTCATTGAAATGGGATAATGCATTTAAGTCTACAGCAGTTACATTTCAAATAAATAAACACATAGCTTGATAATTTCACTCCACAAGCTCAGATTCCAATACAATATAAACTGCTCACCTAAAAATGCCTCAATTTATACTATAGAGCACGATTGCCCCTTGGTTTAACGAAGGGGGCCAGTGACGATTGTAACTGTCTGTAGCATAGCGAGTGAAATCGGTCTCTGTCGCATAGCAAGGACATTTTATTTTATTTTGCAAGTACTAAAGCCCGTAATCATTCAGAATGGCCTCCTCTAATGAGGGGAGGAAATAATATTTGACCACAATGAGTAGACATTAGTGTCACATTGTATGCCAGACCTGTTTGGGCAGGTGCATTATCCCACCCAGATGTCTTTTTACCCATGATCCAAGAGTGGCATGGCAGTTGTCCTAACTAACTTTACTTCCTCAAATTTGGAATTCTGATGCAATCAGTTGGATTTGAGCCTATAACCTCTGGGATGCCAGTCCAGCGTCACCACCAACAAGCCACATCTTAGGTGCAAAGGATCTTTAGGTTGCTCCTGGGAGATCGATCGGCTATCTCTGTGCCTCAGGCCTGTTCAAGCAGAACTGACCGGGGAAAATCAAAAACAAGCCACAATGGTACTCAATATTAAGCAATGTCAAATGTACAAAAGATGTAAACAAAGTATAGAAAGACAAAAGCCTCGCATTAATATATGTACTAGCATAACCCACGTTCTGCGCGACATGTTGGGGTGGGTGTGTTTGAGAAAGGAACTGATGCAGAGTATCAGTAGTAATTTTACTTTAATGCAGTAAGTGGAATACGATTTCACTGTTTCAGAACCATTTTATATACTTTTTTTTGTACCATGCACCTCATATGGTCTTTGAGATAATGCAAGCCGAATATCACGTTACTCGAGCGCAGAACAAAGTCGAAGATAGCGTGACACGAAACCACAAACTCGGAAATAATATATAAGATGTATACCTCCTCCTTTTCTACTGGCAAGGCACAAAGCTGTAAGGACAAATGGCAATAACTTTTATCTCGTATTACCGTAGTGAAAACACCCGAAGCAGTGGACCATGAAAGGCAGGGTACCAGTGGAATCGGCTCTGGCCAATTACTGACAGCGATAGATGCCATCTGGAATGGACACATTGTGTCAGGCAATGTTTTTTAAACTCAAGGCAAGCTAAGGATCAAGTTCAAAGGAGATATATACTGTACACACAAATGAACAACCTTCTCAGCTAATGGGACAGTTTAGTCTTGAGGTGGATTTTAGGGCAAAAATTTAAACAAAATTAAAAACTACAGCGAAGTCGATGGCACGCCATTGTAAATCCCCACGCTTCCCACCAAAAGCAAAGTTGACAGATGGCAAAAAGTTCCACCAGTAATGACCCAATATCAAATTTTGAGTTTAAAATCTTTTTTCCCATTTTGACCCCTGTAACCTACCGCATGAACCGGGGGTCAAAACCAAAAAAAATCATCACATATTTCATGCTGATTGCATGTACTGTACAAAATTTCATCAAAAAGTTTCAAAATGTTCCTGCAATTGCATTTTTTGTTTGTTTGACTTGTTGACCCTAAACCAGGAACCTCAAGGGTAGAGCCAAAAACAATACTGCTCTCATCTGTGCCATGTGGTAATCATACCACCAAGTTTAATGAATTTCTGCAAAACCATTTAAGAAATAGTGTGACGGACGGGGACAGACAAACAGAGACAGATAGAAGCCAATTATAATATCCCTGCTTTTTTTCAAAAGTTTCATTCCCTGGTCATAACAATGACCTCCACAATTGGAGTTTTAATCAAATTCACAACAGCTGCAAAACTCATCCACAAATGAAAATATTGCAGATCAATTGTTGTATTCAAATGAAATGAGGAAAAACTGCAATTCAAGGAGTCAAAAAGACGACGTATTACAAATTATTTATGCAAAATCTATTTAAATCGGACGCAATTTTAAAAATATGGCGAATGTCAGAATCAGGCCTTTATGGTCCGGGATACGAGGAGCATTCAAAAAGGCCTGGAAAAAGACGAGTTACTCAGTAATCCAATACACACAAGATAAAAATACAACTTGGACAAGGTATATGGAGAAAAACAAATCGACAATATTAACTATTTTCTCACAAATTATATATCGAAATGAAAAGCAGGAACATCTTGGATGGTTGCAGGAATTTAATTAAAAGGACCTTTTTGCATGCAGAGTGTAACTATTGATAAACCAAATCCGACAAATTAACAACGCACGAATACAACGTAGGTGTACGTTGTACTCTCCGACCAAGTATACTGACAGGTGCTCTGTGACGGGTATACTGCTCTTGCCATGCAGACTGAAGCACCCAATGACTGCGTTCCTTGTCTATATGGAATCCATTTTGTTTCGTTTTCATGAACATCAGTAACCATTGTGACTTAATAAAAGTGATGCAGAGTTCGATGTTGGCCGTATAAACAAGGAAAGCAGGTATTATGCGATGTCAATCGGCACAAACAACATAGTTTCACGTTTTACATTTACCTCGCGATTGAGATCAATGCTGATGCAAAACAGGTGGAAATCGAAAATGATGGTGAATGTCTGATATATTTGATGCTCATGGAAGACATTACGCAGAAGGACACCCTTTAAGATGAAGATGTTCCTAAAGTTTTGAAGAGGCACATCACTAAGCTAACCACGCCACACCACCAGCACTCACGTGGCCTCCCATGGAGACGCCGCTCATGCCTAAAGGACCCAGGCCTTGTCTCTGAAGCCAGTGCAGCAGACAAGCTGACTCGAGAACAAGTGCTCCACCCATGACAAACAAATCAGCAACACGCCGTAGGCATGATCGCCTTGTCATTGAGCAGGAATGAAAATGGTATGTTAGAAAATGCAACAAAAACCATTGTGCAATGCAAAGCATGTAAAAAAAAATTTAAACATCGGCAACACCAGTTACACAACATTAAAAAAAATTAATGAATCGAGCGAGGGGTGGGGTGGAATGGGAAATAACAAAAATGGATGCAAATTAAGATGTCCAGGGTTTTATCACATAACACAGTGAACTTACACTTGTCCTTTGGGCTTTCGATAGCCATCTGGAGGCCACAAGCATCAAGGTAATCAGCAGCTGATATGCTTTGCTACATTTTGAGCAGAAAAAGGTCTCGAGAGATTAATTGACAAGCCGAGACAGTGTACTTACAAAGTTCCCTCCATCTAAAGCTAGTTGGCATCTCCTCAAGGGCCACACTATGACTACATAATGGATGAAAATGTCTGGATTACACCTGCACAAAGAACAATAAAAAGATCATAAATAATCTGTAACAAATAAATAAAAATAAACCAAGTATCTTGCCAAAAGGTGACCATGTGTGACTTCTTTAAGGTCACACTGAGGTGAACAGAGCTGCTATCCACCAGGAGCGACTCCTTGAGGAATATCTGCCTACGAGAGATTCCGATGAGAATCGTTCTACAGAGTAACCATGAAAAATATGCGTTTGCCTCATAACGTCACCAAATGACGTCATAATGTCTCAAGCTTGACATATCTAGAAAGCACTCAGAGGTGTTCAATTTGAGGGACGACACGATATGGTTCCTAAAACTTGAAAATTTGACCTTGGGGTCAAATATGTTTGACCTCAGGCGCTAACCATGAGGGTCAAGGCCAATCGCCACCAAAAATTAATCTGAGCGCCAGACCATGAACTATATTCCCATGAAGTTTGAAGACGATCCGATCAAAATTACTCAAAAAAATAAGGGTTTCGTCAACTCCCCTGATTTGCGACAAAGTGACCTTGACCTTCAAAATTTTATGCGCTGAAAGGGACCTCTATAGGCCTCTGATATGCGAAGTTACAAAAATTTCCAATGATAACTGTGCTCTGCAGAATTTTTTATACGTGATTACAGACAAATAAAAAAAAACATAGAAGCTGACTAACATATCTTGCAAAAACTTCGTTTTGGCAAGATAATAAATACAATCAAATATAATAGCCAGAAGTATCACTATTTCAGACAATTGGCAAATTCAAACCCAAATTGTACTGCTCAATCAAACCAACAGCCCTCAGCTTCAGTTGTGGCATACAAATCCGAATTGTATGGAGCGCTAAACTCACATGATCCCTGTTTTAATGGCCTTGGAACTGGATTACAAAGCAAAGTCCACAATATCATCGACAGTTCCGAGCAAATTGCCAAGGCCGATTCTATCGTGATATTCAATCTACCTTGGATTCAACTGTAAAAGATAGCTTATCTGTTCAATACAAGTTACATTAATTACCTCCACCACAGAAAGTGGACGGAGGTCATGTTTTTATCCGTCTGTGAGCAGGATTACCTCAAAAAGTCATGGAAGGATTCAGACAAAACTTGGTGGACTGGTTGGGTGTGTGACAAGAACGAATCCATTTGATATTTGTGAGGATCCGAATCCGGAAAAGAGGGTTGTTTAAAAAAAATTTTTAAGCGATTCTTCACCATTGAGAGTTGCGACCAAAAAATATATTTTGCACGATATTTCAAAAAGTTGTGGACGGAGTATGACAAAACTTGGTGGACGAGTTGGTTAGGTGACAATAACAAGCAGATTAGATTTTGGTTAAGGTCAGCAGATCCAGCCTATCAGTGGGATACAAAATGGAAAATGCTCAGCCTGGCTGAGATATGTGCTCTCCCAACTGCCATTCGAGTTAAATACCATTTTCCTGTCAAACTTCTTCCTTTCTTAATAAATGTGTATTCCCCATTTACGCTTTCTTTTTTTTGTTTGGCCAAAATCAATCTCAGTTTGGTTAAAATTTTTGGCACCAAATTTAATGCTGGTTAAACATTTATGTAAAAACAAAAAGCAAAAAAAAACCAGGTAAACAACAGCAGAAATGCTTTCCATTATCCAAAACCATATGTCCATAATCCAATGGAATGGAGATTTATTGATGGCATCAGTTTACTTTCAATGAGGCCAAGACACTCCAGTCTCACACACAGAATGTCAACCTGTGAACACATACTTTGTAAAGAATGTCTACAAGTTGAAAAACCACATCTTAGGCCATCCAAGCAATGTATCCAACTGTAGAAAAATTCTTTTTTTCAGAAGTTAGTCAGGCTGAACTATCCTCTCCAATACACAATTAGTGTGTGCCCTTGAACACAGTCAGAGTAATAGCTGCTGAGAAACAAGCTTGCGACGATCACAGAAGGATACAGTATGGATTTTCCAGCAGGAGAGAGGCAATTCCGGCCTCCTTGATCATTGGCCGAGCCATGAACCTCCGCCTCCGCCAGAAAAACTGGTTCCACAGAAGGAAAACAAGGGCAGAAAAATGTATAAAACGAGAAATACAAATTTAAATACAGTACAAATCAAGGTCAGGTTGTGAAAATTACCAAAGAGCACATCATCACAACTGTGCAGTTAACCAGGAAGAGGAGTTTGTGGGTCCCCAATTTGGCTATGAAATGTACAAGAGACATTGGACGTTTTAGCCAATCATTTGCAAGATGAGGTTTCCTGCACAGATTACTGGGCAATTCACATATTAATAATGATGCAACGAGTAAAAAAATTCACATCCAGTAATTTTTAGTTTTTAAAAATTTATGTTTCACCTCTTCTATTTCAGCCATGTACTATAATAAGGAAGCTGCAATATCTCACTTCAGGATGCAACAACTAAAATTAAGTAGAAGGAAACTACTCTACAACTGCTTTCATTATCAAATTAACCCTGGTCATGTTGATACGTCGTCTCTCCACTCTGAAGAAAGGTGGGCCAGCATTGGGCAATCAGTGCAAAACATTTGGCTGATGCAAGGCAAAATAGTATGAACAAGCATCAAGGGTGACCAGTGGAATTAATCCAAAAGGAAAAGGAAGAATGACTCTGGGGTCCAGTGGAATGACACCTTTGGATTTTGTAACAGCTCACATCTTACCATGCATAAATTTAATCAAACAATGAGCTCAAAACTCTCAAGAATTACCCACAATGATATATGTCCACTGAAGAGCATCCTCTGGCTACATTCTTCACTCGGCTTGCACACAATAAGCGCTTGAGGACGCGAGCCTTTATTGTACAACGATATACTTTTAGGAAGTGGACACAAGCTTTGGAGATGCAAAAGCATACATACACGACCGGTCAAAAGTTTTAGAACACCCCCATTTTTCAGTTTTTACTGAAATTTAAGCAGTTCAAGTCCAGTGAATAACCTGAAATGGTACAAAGCTAAGCAGTGAACTGCCAGAGGTTTAAAAAAAAATTTAGGTTACCAAAAACTGAAAAATAATGTAAATTTCAGAGTTGTGAAAAGAGGCCCTTTTCGGGGAACACGTGATGGGTTAAGCCGCTGTCACACCTTGACGATTTAGCGAGCGTATGCCGATTTATGAAAAATTTGTCTAAAACGCTGGCACACGTCGAATACGTTATGGGTACGTTTTGTATACGTTAAGAGCACGCTGAAAAACACTGCAATACGTCGTAGTATGCTGGCTTTAAACGTTGTACTTTTGGGTTGTCCTCAAATGATTGCATGCTTGAAATTCTACGACGTTGCCGGTGTATGACTCACACGTTCCGCTACGCTGGCCATAAGTTGTAGGCACGTTATGCGATCGTTGACACACGTTACTTGTAAGTTACTCATAAGTCGAAACACGTCGGGGTAATGTTTAGCGTACCCGAAACTTATTTCTAACCTATGAGTAACGTTTTGAAAGCACGCTACACGAACGTTGTTCACACTTCGCAACACGTTACTTGAAAGTTCCTCATACGTCGAAATACATCAAAGTAATGTTTGGGGTACCCGTGACTTATTTATAACCTATGAGTAACATGCTTGGGAATTATTTGTAAAGCATGTCCTACGCACAAATACATATGTAGACGTATTTAACGTCTTCAGGACGAACACAGAATTACTGAACACGTTTCGAACTCACAGATGCCGTTTTATGGCGTATTGGCAGCGATTAGGGGAATTGGTATATAAAAAAGGGCTTCGCAGGAGGAACCCGTCTTTTTTTTTTAGACTTCGTGGTGAGTACATGTCCATGTCATTCCGAGAGATGGAGGATACGACAAGGCTGAGACGACAATACCTACCTGTCCTCCAACATCAACATGACCTCATCGAGTTGACACTGCACCAGTTGCGTGCCAATAGAGCGAGGAGAAGAAGATGTGAACGGAGGAGAAGGAACTGGGTCAGACCATGGATCGGGAGGCGACGCCATTACGGCATATATGACCAGCTCATGGTGGAACTCAGGAACGAGGACCATGCATCCTTCATCAACTTCCTGCGAATGCCTCCAGCGATGTTCGACGAGCTGCTAGCCAGAGTGGGTCCAAGGATAACCAAGCAGTACACCTTCTACAGGGATCCGCTTGAGCCTGGCATGAGGCTGGCACTGAGCCTGCTGCTGTTGGTGCCGTGACTGCAGTGCTGTGGAAGCGATTTAACTCGTTCAATGAAAACGATTTTAATTGCCGAGCATCAGCGTCCAAAAACAATAGGCGAGTGAGAGCCATTTATTTTAATCGTTCAGTGTAAATCATTTCAATAGTCGAGTGGAAGCGATTTAACTCGTTCAATGGAAACGATTTCAATTGCCGAGCACCAGCGTCCAAAAACATTAGGCGAGTGACAGGCATTTATTAAAAGTGAAGTTGCAGCCTATGAATAGAAAACCTCAGGTAATCGTCGACGATACGCTGCCACGCTATGCATACGTTAGACTATCGTTGGGCATACAATAGGGAGAACAAGTATTTGATACACTGCCGATTTTGCAGGTTTTCCCACTTACAAAGCACGGAGAGGTCTGTAATTTTTATCATAGGTACACTTCAACTGTGAAAGACGGAATCTAAAACAAAAATCCTGAAAATCACATTGTACGATTTTAAAATAATTAATTTGCATTTTATTGCATGAAATAAGTATTTGATACATCAGAAAAACAGAACTTAATATTTGGTACATAAACGTTTGTTTGCAATTACAGAGATCAGACGTTTCCTGTAGTTCTTAACCAGGTTTGCACAGACTAGAGCAGGGATTTTGGCCCACTCCTCCATACAGATCTTCTCCAGATCCTTCAGGTTTCGGGGCTGTCGCTGGGCAACACAGACTTTCAGCTCCCTCCAAAGATTTTCTATTGGGTTCAGGTCTGGAGACTGGCTCGGCCACTCCAGGACCTTGAGATGCTTCTTACGGAGCCACTCCTTAGTTGCCCTGGCTGTGTGTTTCGGGTCGTTGTCATGCTGGAAGACCCAGCCACGCCCCATCTTCAATGCTCTTGTTGATGGAAGGAGGTTGTTGGCCAAGATCTCACGATACATGGCCCCATCAATCCTCTCCTCAATACGGTGCAGTCGTCCTGTCCCCTTTGCAGAAAAGCATCCCCAAAGAATGATGTTTCCACCTCCATGCTTCATGGTTGGGATGGTGTTCTTGGGGTTGTACTCATCCTTCTTCTTCCTCCAAACACGGCGAGTGGAGTTTAAACCAAAAGGTTCTATTTTGGTCTCATCAGACCACATGACCTTCTCCCATTCCTCCTCTGGATCATCCAGATGGTCATTGGCAAACTTCAGACGGGCCTGGACATGCGCTGGCTTGAGCAGAGGGACCTTGCGTGCGCTGCAGGATTTTAATCCATGACGGCGTAGTGTGTTACTTATGGTTTTCTTTGATACTGTGGTCCCAGCTCTCTTCAGGTCATTGACCAGGTCCTGCAGTGTAGTTCTGGGTTGATCCCTCACCTTTCTCATGATCATTGAGGCTCCACGAGGTGAGATCTTGCATGGAGCCCCAGACCAAGGGAGATTGACTGTTATCTTGAACTTCTTCTATTTTCTAATAATTGCACCAACAGTTGTTGCCTTCTCACCAAGCTGCTTGCCTATTGTCCTGTAGCCCATCCCAGCCTTGTGCAAGTCTACAATTTTGTCCCTGATGTCCTTAGACAGCTCTCTGGTCTTGCCCATTGTGGAGAGGTTGGAGTCTGATTGATTGAGTGTGGACAGCTGTCTTTTATGCAGATAACAAGTTCAAACAGGTGCAGTTAATACAGGTAATGAGTGGAGAATGGGAGGGCTTCTTAAAGACAAAACTAACAGGTCTGTGAGAGCCGGAATTCTTACTGGTTGGTAGGTGATCAAATACTTATTTCATGCAATAAAATGCAAATTAATTATTTTTAAAAATTATACAATGCGATTTTCAGGATTTTTGTTTGAGATTCCGTCTTTCACAGTTGAAGTGTACCTATGATAAAAATTACAGACCTCTACTTACTTTGTAAGTGGAAAAACCTGCAAAATCGGCAGTGTATCAAATACTTGTTCCCCCCACTGCAGGTTGTGGGCGCCTAAAACACGCTAATCAATCGTTGGTATAACTTATCTATAAGTTATCAAAGCGTTCTGTGTTCATCACTAAAAATTATGCATTTGTCCAAGTCGTTTTGAATACTTTAAATATACCATCAGAGATGGGGAATCCCCCGCCATTGAATGAAAAAGGTCATACATATTCCAGATGAGGGAGGTGAATTGGAAACAAGACACCATTTGGTCATCATCTCGAAAAAGTTCCCCAGGGGTGAGGAACATAGTAACCAAAAATAATTGAAATCAGATAAGCGGTTTTCCATTTATTACAAAAAAAAATTGTTTTCAAGATGGCCGCCCCAGTCGGCCATCTTGGATCCGGCCACACCCAAAATCAATAGGGTTCTTCCTTTTCAGGTGGTACATGTGTGACCCGAATTTCAAGTCGATATGGCAAATAGTTTATGAGTTATCGCACTAACAGCAATAAATGTTGCCGCCGCCCCAGTCGGCCATCTTGGATCCGGCCACGCCCAAAATCAATAGGGTTCTTCCTTTTCAGGTGGTTCATGTGTGACCCAAATTTCAAATCGATATGGCTAACAGTTTATGAGTTATCGCACTCACAGCTATAAATGTTGACGCCCGGACGGACAGACGGACGGACGGACAGACGGACAGCCGTCTGGGTGACACCCTGGGTGACAACAATATCCCACTTCCGCCACGCGGAGGGGGATAAAAACTGAAACAAAAAAAATAGTTCATCGTGGGAATGAGAAAAAAAAATTAGCCGAAAAGAACATCAAACAATGGTGCAAAGTAGTCTCCTATTCGTGGACGCAATGAGGATCCATCATCACCCAAACCCTCCCCATCAGGCTCACCTACTACTACTGACATGGACCTACTACAACTACTACTACTGACATGCTCACCTAATACTACTACTACTGATACTACTGACATTGACATCTACTCAACATGGAGTCTGGAACACTGACGGGTTCCTCTTGTGAAGCCCATTTGTATATACCAATTCTCCCAAACGCTGCCAAATCGCCATTATACGGTAGATGTAAGTTAGAAACACGTTCAGTAAGTTCTGTGGTCATCCGGAAGACGTCAATCAAATTCGTCTACATACGACAATGTGCGTTTGAGATACGTTACACATAGGTTCAAAGCACGCTACTCATAGGTTCAAAACACGTTACTCATAGGTGAAAAATTAAGTTTCGGGTATGCTAAACATTACCTCGACGTGTTTCGACTTATGAGTAACTTACAAGTAACGTGTGTCCGACTTGTGTCAACGATCGCGGAGCGTGCTGAGAACTTATGCCAGCGTATGCAGAACTTGTGAGCCATACGTCGAGTACGTCGTAAAATTTTCAGCATGCTTGAAATTTCACGACGTACTCGAAGTACCACGGAATATGACAGCGTATTTCATTGTTTTTCAGCGTGCTCCTAACGTATACACAACTTACCCATACCGTATTCGACGTGTGCCAGCGTTTTAGACACATTTTTCATAGGTCGGCATACGCTGGCTAAATCGTCAAGGTGTGACTGCGATGTTGATACTTCCAATTTTCAGGCGGTTATGATTTAAATCGGTGTGCGGCAGCTTTTTAACAGAGAACGCCACAAGTTCGTCGGCGATACGTGCAGCGCGCTATGCCTAAGTTAAACTATCGTTGGGCATAGGTTGTGAACGCCGACAACAGGCTAAGCATTTGTTGGTATAAGTTATCTATCAGACAACGAAACGTTCTGTGCCCGTTACTAATATGTTATGCATACGACCAACTCGTTATGAATACAACCAAAACTTTAAAAAACCTCAAAACTTCAGCGTACGCCAACGTTTTACATACATTTTTATATGTTGCCATTGCTGGCTAAAACTTCAAGGTGTGACAGCGCCTTTAGCAACTGCAGCTGTTCAGCAGCAATGGAAGTAAATTAAGCCTCGAAAGTTGATGCAAACAATTCCTACAGGTGTCCCAACTTTTGTTGATTAGTTACAAACACTCTGTCTGTATAAAAGCAGTGTTGGAACAGACTGTGTTGCTAGACCCTCTGAAGCATTATTTGGACAATATTGCACTGCAGGAAGTAGTATATTGCTGTCATAATGGCAAGAAAAAGACAATCAACAAAGGAAGACAGACAGACCATTATAACCATTAAAAGTGTAGGTCTTTCCTTTCGAGAAATTGCAAGGGAAGCCAAGGTGTCGGTGAGTACAGTTTCCTGCACCATCAAAAGGCACTTGGAAACTGGAGGAAACTCTGACAGGAAGAGGTCTGGCAGACCCAAAGCCACAACACAATCAGAAGGCAAGTTTCTGAGAGTCAACAGCTTGCATGATTGGTGGCTCACAGGACAGCAGCTTCAAGCACAGCTTAACACTGGTCGAAGTAAGGAAGTCTCAGTTTCAACTGTGAAGAGAAGACTTCGAGCTGCAGCTTTGACAGGTCGAGTGGCAGTAAGAAAGCCATTGCTAAGATGGCAAAATAAGAAAAAGAGGCTTGCCTGGGCCAGGAAGCACCGCCAGTGGACCAATGAAAACTGGAAGACGGTCTTCTGGACAGATGAGTCAAAATTTGAAATCTTCGGTTCATCACGCAGGGTTTTTATACGCCATCGAGTAGGCAAAAGGATGGTTCCTCAGTGTGTGACACCAACTGTCAAACGTGGAGGACGAAGCGTGATGATCTGGGGCTCTTTTGCTGGATCCAGAGTTGGCGACTTGCACAGAGTGACTGGAACCCTGAACCAAAAGGGCTTCCACAGCATTTTGCAGCTCCATGCAGTATCCTCTGGTCTACGCCTAGTTGGTCAGGGGTTCATCCTACAGCAAGATACCGACCCAAAACATACCTCCAGGCTATGTCAGAACTACCTTGGAAGAAAATAACAAGACGGTAGGCTTCAAATCATGGAATGGCCAGCACAGTCTCCAGACTTAAACCCCATCGAACTGGTTTGGGATGAACTTGACAGAACTGTGAAAGCAAAGCAACCGACAAGTGCAACTCATTTGTGGGAACTTCTGCAACAGTGTTGGGAAGAACTTTCCGAACAATATTTGATGTCCACTGTAGAAAGAATGCCACAAGTATGTTCGGCTGTTATATTTGCAAAAGGTGGCTACTTTGATGAGTCGAAAATTTAGATTAAATTTTGTTCAACAAAACGATTCCACGATTTCTTTTTAAAATCTGCAATTGTTTATTTGTTCTATGCTTTAATTTCGGAGTACATTGAAACATTAAACTGCTTAAATTTCAGTAAAAACTAGAAAAATGGAGGTGTTGTAAAACTTTTGACCGGTAGTGTAGTTCAAGCTCAGCAGAATCGTGCAGTGTTAAGAACGTCGACAAGGTAATACATGCCATCACAGGTCAAGCAAATACAGTCATGCCTTTCACTGTCACCTTCCCCTTTACGTTTACACACATGGTCTCCGGTACCAGCAAGGTGCACACACACAGGCCGCCATGCAGTCCGCCACTCCTTGGGGAGGATCAACTGGAACCTGCAATAAGAACGGGCAACAGAAAGCTTGCCTGAGAAGACAACCTTATTCGGTAAATGCATGCAGGGTATATGAAGCAATAGGAATTAGTTTAGGCAACAAGGGAGGACGAGTTGAGAGTTATTCAAAATAAATGAATTTCTAAATAAACAAATAAAGAGGTTCAAATATAAGGTGGAATTTTACAACAAACCTTGGAGAAACAGTAATGGGGAAAATATTACATCACCTTTCCATTTCTACTTTTATTTTTTTCCTGCCATTCCAAGAAAATTAATTTTCCATTTATGACGCTTGCATCAAAATTGGAGGATTCTGGTTATAATAAATTATTTTGTGCAATACAAAACACACTGATCAAAATTTCAACTCGAAAAGTTTTGTTTTTCATCTATCAAGGAAAACATATTAAAGGAACATGAATGCAAGCATAGAAGCATTTGAAAGAGGGTATGGCAGGATGTACCTCGAGGTATACACACTCGCCTCTAAGTTGTCTAGCCTGGGTTTGAATCCTGACCCAGCTATAAACTGTCATCCTGTTGTTTCACAGGCAGGGTGATTCATAAATGTGGGTGCCGTCCCTCGGATGGACGTTAAACTCAGCGTCCCATCTGTCGACATTAGTTGGTGAAGGGCAAAGATCTCACAGTGTCCTACACAAAGAGTAGGCAAGCTATCGTCAGCACCATGAATAAATTCCAAATTTCTGCCCGAGCCTATAGATGGTATTTCATCAGCGCCACAGTCGCACTCTCAGTCAATGATGCTACCCTGTAGCCTTGTGCTGCATATGAAAGAAGGAGCAGAAGGATGAGGAGGATGAGAAGGAGAAGAAAGGAGGAGAAGGAGAAGAAAGGAGGAGGAGGAGGAGAAAGGAGGAGGAGGAGGAGGAGGAGGAGGAGGAGGAGGAGGAGGAGGAGAAGGAGGAGAAGGAGGAGAACGAGCAGAAGGAGGAGAAGGAGGAGTAGGAGGAGAAGGAGGAGAAGGAGGAGAAGGAGGAGAAGGAGGAGAAGGAGGAGGAGGAGAAGGAGGAGGAGAAGGAGGAGAAGGAGAAGGAGCAGCATTTGAGAGCGAACAAACATCATGAAACATACTCCAACTTAAAGTTACAGAAACAAGATTGAGCTTCGCAGCAAACATCAGTTTCGGACATTCTACTTGGTTGGGGTTTACCCTTGATGGTACCTTACTGATGAACATGGCTCCTCTTGGCCACAGTTGACATGGATATATTGGATTGCAATTTCCTCGAAGAAGTCCAAAACTCAATAATCATTCTTTCCAAAAAAAAATTTGGCTGACATGTTCCAGAACTTCTAAACTTGGTTGAGATCAGGGCTGTTTCCAGGTGAATACAAGCCCCAAGGAGGTGTCTATAACCTTCCTTGTAACAAGGTGCGCCAATAAAATTGAAACAATGTTTGTATAAAAAAAAAATGCGTTAATTTTTTAAACCTATTGAAATAAATTTCACAGCACTTGCCAGATTGGTCGGTGTCCCAAGGAGTCAGATTTCCTTATTATCCAATCGTGCCGACAGGCATATGGAACTTATGAACTTTTGCAGGTTTTGGGCCAATGTTCAGATTTTATCCAAAGTGACCTTCATTCCTTCTCGACGGTACATCGCCAGGTCTCTCTTGGCTGTTCACCCCTTCTGTTTCTATTAAGTGCCCAAGGAGAAGGATAAAAGTGGGAAAATACATCTTTCGACCACTCTAGTGATTCTGTATAGCAGACCAACTGCTCTTCCAGGACTATAAGTGGTCCTGAGGTTTCAGAATACCAGAAAAAACAAGCTCAAATGAGCTAAGATCCTCGTCCTCTTAATGATGACATCATAAAAACGAATATGACGCCATTGTGATGTATCAGGTTTGCGATAAATTATCTGTGCGAAAGCCCGGCTTGATTCCCGCAAACAAAATTCAAACAGCTTGCAGAGTTTCGGAGATAATGGTATAGGCGATTTCCATTAGCGGCGATATTATGATGTCAACTTTTATTCTAGGAAGAATTTCCAAAATCGGAGATGGTTACTGCCTGCGCGTGGGCTTTTTGCATATACATGGCAAGTTTCACAAAGATCCAATGAAAACTCTGGGTTGTGAAACAAAAAATGTCAAAAAATAGGAATGACGTCATGAAAATTGATTATGATGTCATAGTGATGTATCATATGTGCGGTAATTCATCTCTGCTAATGCCCTGTTCGATTCCCGCAAACAGAATTCAAAAAGCTTGTCTAGTTTCGGAGATAATTTTTTAGGCGATTTCCATTAGCAGAGATATTTTGACGTCATAACTTTTTTTTTCTAGGAGGAATTTTCAAAATCGGAGATGGTTACTGTCTGCGCAGGGTATTTTTACATATATATGCCAAGTTTCAGGAAGTTTCGATGAAAACTGTAGGCTGTGAAACAAAAAAGTCCACAAGAAGAAGATGAAGAACAACGTGAGTAAGACTTAGAGATCCTCCATGAGGATCGAAAAACGTCAAAACAACTATCACGGGAAATGCATGCCTAATACATCCGGTCCTGTAGAGGTGAGACAGTACTCCTCCTGCAGTGTAGGGTTCAACTATTCTCCAGAGTATTGACAAACGAACTGCTGCTTATCTGAGCTAAACAGGTTGAACTTCAACTCATCTGACACCAAAACCAAATTTCTATTACAACCCGAAGGCTCCACAACTCACTTCATGCAAACAATCTTCGTGCACACAAAGCATTTCTGGAGACTTGTACAACCGCTCACAGTCGCCCCAAAATATTTATTCCAGGCCTGCTTCAAAATGGTTGATGCTGTAAGTTTGCCCTGTACTACAGGAACAAGGCCTTAAACATTCCATGTTCTGAACTTGCAGAACTTGGCAAGAAATAAACACCACACTGTGCAGCCACACATCTGCAAATTTCACTAGGCTCGGCGTTTTCGACCAAATAGCTCACAATTATTCACTGTTTTACCCTTTTATTTATGTTGAGCTTTCAAGTAGTTCTGTGAGCGAGACACTCCAGATCCCTAGCTAGAATAAAGGTGTGGGGTGCTCCACACCACCCCTCTTACGATGCCCTCTGCCCATTTTTAAAAGGACCCTACTCTTCCGAATCCGCACCTTGCCAACGGAAAGTACGTACAATATCCTAAACAAAGTTAATTTCCTTCCAATCTGTCAGGGGCCCACTGCAATCCACCATTTTGGCTTGCTGCCTTGAAATCTTTGTAGTCTTCTTCTTCTTTAGTATGCAGCACATGGCTGTGAGTGGCATCATCGGGTGAGTCTGCTGATGCATTGCCCCCACCCCCACCCCCTTAGGTTAGGCACTGGCGAACTAAGGGAGGTGTGTGGAGGGATTTAGTTGCAAGTGACGTCATAATATTGTTGCGGTTCTTGGAACTGCATGCATCCAACAGATAGTGGTCCCAAGACAGTTATTCCATGATTATACGTGTAGATAGTCCCTTTCCTTTTGTCTAGCGGGACAACAAGGGAGTGCGTTGCGATGATCTCAGAGCTAGGTTTGCTTACATCATTTTTTCTTCATTTCGTTCTAACTCTTCATTTCGTCTGATTATTCCTGAGGTAAATCTGAGCCACGTGCGCCTTCGCTGTGAGGTGGGCCCTCATGGAGGCCAGCGCGTGCGGTGCCACTGTGAGGAAACAATGACGCGCGAGCATTGGCAGCGCAGAGCCCTCGTTCCCGGGTGAGGCCTAAACCCAACGTGTGCAGCGAGTCATATAGTGCGCTTAGCAGTGCGGGATTATCCTAAATATCGACTCAAGCTTCCGATGATCTGGGGAAGATTGCCGGTTGCATTAAAATGGCATGCGAATGAATACCTCTTAAGAGGCTGCGCGAATGGTGTTTTTCACAACACAGGAAACACAGCCAGCACGACGCCTACGCTGCACGAAATGCATACGGAGGCCGATAAAGGCGACTCCACGCCACGTTGGGCGGGATGCGGGTGTGCGAGGTAGAAGCGGCTTGCTCCTTTTCAACCAAATATCTGATACATATTGGTGTTCGCCCCACGCACACGCAAGCAGAATCGGGCTAACGCAAGTACTGACCACGTGTCTAATGGCTGAACCCCACACACTGTATAGAATGTACTCGAAGGCAGACACGTACGCCGCTCACGAAACATGCATGGATTTATTCATAATGATGTACCTTCGGCCCTTTCTGGCAGCAGCGGATTCCCCACGGATGGTGAATGTCTTCTCATCTCTACGGACAGCGAAGCTGCGATTAAGCTGGGGAATATACAGTGCGGGCCATGTTGGTACGCACGGAGCGGGCGCGTTGATCGGTGCTGGTCTGACATCCGAGTGGGCGTGCGGGACTCTCGGCCGGTCGCCGGGAGGTTTTGCAGGACGATTCGCGTGCCAATTTCGGTGTGGGCGATTCATGTCATGTCGTGGGGTCGGAGCGGAATATTGCCGCTGTCTGAGATGACTTTGCCGGAAACGAAGTGAGGCGGTTTCTGGCCAAAGTTAGCGGGCCACGTGAGGGGCCGGGGCCAATCGGAGCGCCCAATTCAGGTGATGACGTTTCACTTTGGGGTGGCCCCTCCCCCCGTGATGCAAGTCCGATAAAGGTCGGAGCGGTCCCTCTGCCTTTCTCTTTCTCCGCCTCTCTCTCGCCCTCGCCTCGCTCATCGACATCGCCACGACCCACCTCCTGCTGCCTGGACTCCCCCTCCTTGTCTCCGCCCACACGTCAACCCCACCCGCCTACATGGTCCCACCTACCAGTCCGTCCACGCACCCTGGACTCTGCCCCTTCTCCACTCAAGCCCCTCCTTCACGAACATGGTCTCCACACGCTCTGCTGAAGCCAGAGACGACACGCCAGCTGTCGGGTGCCGCATTATGGAGCATTCCCCCCGAAACGTATTGGTGGCGCATCGTGCTGTTAATCGCAAAGGTACTAAGAACGTAGCCTCAACTCCTTTCCCTTCTCGTTTCAATACTCCCTCTTCGTATGTGTGTGTGTGTGTGTGTGTGTGTGTGTGTGTGTGTGTGTGTGTGTGTGTGTGTGTGTGTGTGTGTGTGTGTGTGTGTGTGTGTGTGTGTGTGTGTGTGTGTGTGTGTGTGTGTGTGTGTGTCCTGACACCTGACTACTTAAGTAAGACTGCAGAAGATTGTTATTATTATTAATATTGTTATTATTCTCACATTAAGTCTGCTCTATGTCCCCTTTTGTAAGTTGCCTGTATATTTGCTGCACCACACCACTCCCCCCTATCTCTGCACAACACACCCCGATAAATCCTGATTGTGCCACATACCTTTCCTCGCCGATTGTTAATAAATTATCATGAGGAATGTTCCCTGCTCGTTTTTGTCTTTTCTTCCATTGATCCAGCATGGCCGAATCCTAGTTTAGCCGAGACTTTATTCCCAACGATCCGTTCCTTTTAGCCAGTATGTCTTTGGCAGTGTCACTCAGCTGCATCCGATTCGGAAAAGTGATCCGATCCGGAAGAGTGATCTGGCTCGGACAAGGCATACCGAGGGCATGTTCCCCGGTAATTAAATCACATGATTAATTAGGTAACCCGATTAACCCATAGACGGGAAGACCCTAGGTCACGCGGTTGAGTTATTGGCGGCCACGGTCGGTTAAGTGACCCGCCGCGTCATGGAATTATCTGTGTGTGATGGCCTACAATTCCAGGGAGTCTGGTGGGAACCGAGATAGCTTCCCCCACCTCGTGATCTTCTCACCCAACCCCTGGCCCGCAACAATATTATTATTTACCGAATAATAAAGACAGTAACTCAGAACTAAAACCATCGTTATATCACACACCGAACCGAACAGAAACACGGAGCAGGAACACAGCATTACATTACAGGGCGGGAGATGGTGGAAGTGGTGATTAATGGGACGAGGTCGGAGGATGCGGAGCTGATGATGTGCTTGGCATGGGTTCGTCGGTGGTTGAAGCAAATGTTGATGGCTTGAAGTAGCTGCTAAGAGTGGACTGTTGACAGTTTTTTAATGGCTCCTCAAGAGTCCTCATATAAAGCACAATAGCAGTGGATAATATATAAAGCATGATCCCAGAAATGCAATTTTTGTCATCAGCTTTCTCCACCAATTAGAAGCAAGCTTTTATAAGTTACCAGGGTATTATGCATTGTACGAAAGGTCACGATTCGTTCTTTGGGTTGACGTCAGTTTAAACTCAACTGCATACACGTCTTGGCCACGATGGCAGCACGACGTGCTTTATAGGTTAACCCTTTCATCCTGAAAAGTTAATTACATGACTGCACTGTATTCACAGGCCTTTTGAAAAGTAAATCTCCTCCATAGTTAATCCATAGTTAATGGGCAGGAAAAACATTGCCACGGAAATGACGTCGTGCAATTGCCGGGCGTTCCTTCACACTGAATTTTCTGTTACCTTTTTGAAAATTCTTCCTGGTGATGTTTTCTATGTGGTTGAAGATGTGTTTTGTTACATCAATGCCAAGCAGTATTACATGTTTGTTGAATTTTTAATGTGCTGCATTTTCCATATTTCCAATTTGCTGACTGCAGGTACAGTACTGGAATCTGCTTGAAATTCTACTTGTAAACATGATATATGTTTTCTGTGTATTTAATTTTTGAACTATTCATCTCGGGGGGGAGGTGGGGGTGATGCCAAAGGAAGGATCCGCCTTGGGTACCAGACACTCGAGGTACACCCCTGAGGTTAGGACAGGAAAATTTAATTTGTTCATGGTGCTGGAGATAGCTCACCGACTCTCCGCGAAGGACATTGTGGGATCTTTAAATTAAATTTATTAATTTAAGCCTGTACAACCTCTGGACTTGAATCAGATTAGACATGCTTGGGATAATTTTGGGAGACATATTTTGGGTCACCAAGTCTTCCCACAGTCTATCAACAGAAAGTGGCTCAGGTCGAAGGATGGTGCAAAAATCCCACACCGAGAGTTGAATCTTCCGATTTGGTCAAAGACGAAATGTGTACAAGCTTGTATAATCGGGGTCAATGGTGGTCACACACATTATTAGATGTATTTCTGCCAATGTAAACATGTCTGTGATCATTCGTACACTGGAATCATTGTCAATTTGCATGCTCATTTCAGATAGCCATGTTGTTTTCATACAACTTATCTTTGGCTTCCACGAACAATGCTTATGGGAGTGGACAAATCAACATGCTTGTGCGCTTCAACCAAAATATGAATGCATAATCCTCCTATTCAATCGCAATTGGTCACTGGCATTGACACCAATACAAATATTTATGATGGACCACAAGCATCAAAAAGCTACATACATCAAACAAAGTTTCAAATGGAGCACCGCACCACCATTAGAACATTTAAATTGCATCAGATGTGGAATTAAATGTGAATTGTTGCTCACAGCTTGCCAGCTCAATGAGAGAAGACACCATTTGCATTTTTGCCTTCTCCATCCCTACCCCATTTAGAATCTCGAGCGGGCAAAGGCAACTTGCCAGAAAAAAAAAAAACCACAAGCTTTATTGCTTCATTTTTTGTGGGTATTGTTACATACATGGGGGCCAAGAGGGAGGGAGGGAGGGAGGGAATGGGGACAGAGAGAGAAATAAAGACTCATCCATTTTGCAATCACGGTCAGGAAATAGCTTTATTACCTCCACCACCAAAGGTGGAGGAGGCTTTGTTTTCACCCCTTTCTGTCTGCTTGTCTGTGTGCAGGATATCTCAAAAAGTTGTGGACAGATCCGGATGAAATTTTGTCGGCAGGTTGGGTGTGTGACAAGGAAGAATCAATTCGATTTTGGTGAAGATCCGGATCCGAATCCGACTACCGGAACATATTAGTGATTCTTCACCAATGAGAGATAGGGCTAAATTAATATATAGCACAACATCTCAAAAAGTTGTGGAGGGATTCAAACCAAACTTGGTGGACAGGTTGGGTGTGTGACTACGACAAATTTATTAGATTTTGGTGAAGATCCGAATCCAGATCTGGATAAGAGAATCATTTCATTTTAAAAGCGATTCTTCACCATTGAGAGATCGGACCAAAAGATGATGTACGTTGCATGATATTTCAAAAATACCCCCAAGCGGGAGTGCCGGTCATCTCTGCCAGAGGTCGACAGAAGCAAAATTAAATTAGGGGCATCTATAATAATCGATTCCATGGGTCGTGGATCTGGTCGGAGAATGCAGATCGCCAGAACAGTCGTCACGTCAAATAAATGATGAAGGAGACACTTTTCTGAATAAGTGATCCTGACAACAGCAGGCGTGCTTTAATGCTAATTTATGTGATACCTGGGGTTCCACGAAATGGTCGGTAATATGGGAATTCTGGAACGTGATTATGATCGACCGTGTTGTAAACTCTCTCTAAAACGATCAGGCACGCGGGTAGCCAGCAGCCGACTTTCGGGTGGGCAATTCCACGATTATGACATAATTACACTAATGATTTTTTTTGTATATACTTCATGAACGGGTCATATGGGGCAAAAGTATGTAAAAATGTGCGCAGGACCCGGAGCATCTTCAGAGATTGGCACGGCCTCCGGATGACCACTGCAAATTAGCACCGGACATGTAAGAATCAGAGCGAAGTTTGAAGGGCTATAAAATTGGAACGAGAGCAAATTTCTAAAAAAAATGGCTCGTGTTGTTCTAGATAATAGTCCATAGTATCTGAATCACTCATTACATTTGATCTCTCTTGATAAATGAGGGAGGAGATACGATTTGAAATCTACGACCTTGGCCTTGACCTCGACCTTGGACCACCTTGACAGTTATATCGTTGTGCATGTCTCATCGACCTCTATCCATTCCACAATTGGTTATTTGTCTCCACTCGGTTTGATTGCGGACGGAGGGACGGACGGACAGACAGACAGACTTCGACACTGGCTATATTAGGTCATCTCTACTGAGATGATAGAGATGACCTAAAAATGTATTGGGCTCAATATGCTCTCGTGGATTAGGCATTAGGTGGCAGAGGTGTGCGCTCTACCGAATTCCCTTCCAGTTTTCCTGTATTAAGGTCAATGTTCAGTGTGTAGACATCGCTCATACCACTGCTGTAGGGACAGTGCTGTCCAATTTAGTGATTAGTTGGATGAAGGACGTCTTGCCTCGTGTTCCCCCTCGTCAAACCGTTTCGGTCTGAGCTGGGTAAAGGTGTCATGGTGGCATTCACACACCTTGTGGGCCTGTCTGAGGTGGTCAGAGGAATGTGGCCTGCAATTGGCTACGTCCTCATCAGGCGTAAGGACATAAGTGGCTCAGTGAGTGGTCACAATGACAGCCATGGCATCTGACCATTGGCTCATCACGACAAACAAGTGGCTTTGCCAGAGAAGCGTGCAGAACTCGTAAAAGGCCTAGGCAGCTCATTCGTTCGCACACACACACACGTCCCTGCTCACTGCACCCGAATCTAGCCACCGGTAGAGGAAGAGAATGCCCAACTGCATGCCAAACTTTGACTTATCAAGTGTGGCGTTTGCTTATTTATTTATTACTGCGTTTTCTGTATTTGTCGTCACGAGGATTTTCCATGAAAATAAATCCCCTTCCTCCTAAGACCAGGTGTCTGCATCACCTCAGAAAAAAAATGTTTTGGTTCATTGAGCTTTCCCTGGAGGGAGGTTCAATAAATTGATAATTGCCGGTGCATTTATCGGGACCAATGGAACTGCCAGTTGCGTCGTGCATGGACCCACCTATTGGGGATTATAACCTTAGCACCCGGCAGGCCATACATGGGCACACAACATGCAACAGGCTCAAAAAATACTCAGCCTAACAAACGTGAAAACATGCACAAAACATGTATGTTGCACCAATAACATTTTGAACTTGCCGTGAAATCTATGAACATTCGTCTGTCGTTTACAAGGAAGGGTAAAGGTCAAATTTTAATTACTCCTTTTTTGTTCGGGGTGGGAGGGGGTGGATGGGCATGAAAGAAAGAATCAACATCTTTGCATCATAAAACTTACTTCCCCCACCCCAAGCTACTAACCTGGCTGTGACAGACTCTGGAGGCATAAGTCCAGGAAGGTAATGTACAATTGGGGAGATAAAGTGGCCCTCCAAAATTCTGACATCAGACTGGTCCACTACCTGGTCAGATACAATATTGTGATCTTTACGGCTGTACATTAAACAAAGAAAAGTAGTTTGCAGAATTCATTTTATCCCCCCAAACTTTCCCTTTTATTTTATCCCCCCAAAAATTCCTTCTGTCGCAACCCGTTTCTGTCAACATAATATGTAGATTGCTGGGAAGGTGAGAATATCAACTGCAGGTGATGCAGATTCTCTTGAAACCTCACCTTGTCCAGCGTTACGGGGTAGTCGGGAGGAACAAGACTGCGACAGATTTCTCGATTTCCTATCAGCTTGCGGAATTCCATAATCCTACAAAAAGGGAGAGAGAGTGAAGAAACCGTTTTCAGGGATGATCATAGTTTAACATGTATTGTTTATTTATTTATTTATTTTTCCAAAGCCAATGCTTTGGAAGTGCAGTGTAGGTTATCAGGGTTACTTGAAGATGCAGAACAGAAAAAATAAACCAGGCAAGCACTTATTGCAATCTCTAGATACTAGACAAATTTTATACACCAGTTCCACCTCCATCGATGCAATAACAGAGTAGTCACATGAACAGGCCTCAAATGTTAAAATTTCAGTTGAACACAATTTAATAAGTACGTAGCGTATGCAATATATATAATTATATATGTGTACACATATTGTTGGAGGAGGTTCAACTTAGCTAGCATTTGAAATTTGTGTGGTCTGTGTGTTCTTGTAGGTTAGAACATTTTTTGTAAACAGGGACACATTAGAGTGAAGTTGTCCTGTGCTTATGAATGTCGTGTGTGGCAGAATAGTTGACAAAAGCATTTAAATAGGAAGGTGTAATTCATATATGTCCTTTCTGTAAAACCAGTCAAGGTAGGAATCAGAATGGTACATTTGGATATGTTTGATGACAAGCCAGCCCACCACCCATACTCCAAGAACGAGGTGTCCAGCACAACACCAGCATGGACCCTCGAGGGTGAGCTGCCATGTGTCGCATCATTAGTTCAAGCGGCGCCAATGTTGACGTGACATCACTACAACGGCGATAACATGCCACCTCATTAGCCGGTGTAAGTTGGTGAGCAAAGAATGTTTTGATAGCACACTGCGAGGCTGTGGGGAGCCGTTAAAAGGTCATACATAGGCTCACTCTTTTCTCTTCCACATTTTTTTCTCTTTTCGACTCTCCACTCGCTATTTGAATCTGAGTGACTCGCAGCAGTGGGGCGCTTACATCTGTCTGGGGGTCGGATCTGGGGACGCTTACACTTTCTCCTGGGCCGGTGGCGTCAGTGCGTTGACCTGTTCCACACCTGCAGTACTTCCCCATGCTTCGTTTGAGACCTGCCCACCTGTATCCTTGAAGACCTTGCACGGTTTCATACCCCTGTGTGCAAGTGGATGAGGGTTTACTTAGTGTATTTATTTATTAATCTTTATTCATAGTTTATCTGCCTTTTGTCTTGGGATTCTCTGTTTTTGTCATCCTGTGTATTCTTTCAAAAAAAACTATTCCTCAGGTATATGTTACCCGATACCCCATCATCATCACCGCATGCAAACCACTTCGTCCCGGCTTTGGGTGATTGCGAGGGGGTGGGGTTACAATTTGTTAAACGATCACTTTAAAAGACTGATGGGATAGATATGGATTCCGACCAAAGGAAACCCTGCTAACTCTTCGAGAGCGACTCCCTTCAATTCGGCCATTGACGAAGCACATAACTTCGGCACAGCAGGTCCACGTTATCAGCCCCCAAGTCAAAGCAGCAGTACGTGCACACACACACACACACACACACACACACACACACACACACACACACACACACACACACACACACACACACACACACACACACACACACACACACAGTTAAGGATTCAGCGGTGGCAGAATTCTCACACGACTCTTGGCGCCACCCTCACCACCGCCGTCGCCGGGATTTATAACGCCGGCTGGCTCAGCACAAACCTCGGGTCACGCATCTTCAATCGCGATACCAACGTAATCCTGGACCTTACCAGTTGGGGAAATAGAACCCCGGTTACAGACTGGTTTTTTCAGATGCCGAGCGTTTTCTGCCAGTCTGTAACCATTTGGTTTTATATGCCAATCGAACGGATCGTTCCTCGACGCAACACGAATTAATCCATAGCGGCAACTTCATACAAACCAACCAGATTTATTGGGGAACATCGGGGAACACAACACAAGCAAAATATTCACGACAATGTTTTTATAAACAATGTTGAACCCGTTCTAAACAAGGGAACTACGGATTACAGGTTTCGAGGGGGTCCCGACCGAGATATGCCTTAAACAACATGCAGACAAGACTGAGTACCCGGTGATGTTTCATGGACGAGAGGAAAGTGTCAAAAGCACAAATGTCGGTCGTAACAAGCCGATGTCCATGGATTCGAGCCCCCAGCTCGAACACACCGCATGGCAAAATGGGGCTCGCCCTTTTGTCGCAGACCTCACGCAGGCACTCTTGCGCATTCAGACCCCGCGAGGTCGACTGCACCAGAGTGAAAGATCCACGGTGGTATGCTCCAGCTGGCTTTTCACAAGGTCCAGCATAAAAATCCAGGCCTGGCCTGTTCACCAGACAAGGCCAAATCGAGGTGTTTGGGCTCCGGCAGGCGGATCGACAAACGTGTCGAGGACCTTATCATGAAAGTCGATCGCCCACTCGACATGCAGGCAGCCTCTCGTCGTTTCTCCTGTCTCCTTCACGAAGCAGATCACAGACAGACACTCGTCGTTTCTCTGTTGCCTTCCCTGCCTTTCTTTCGGCTCATTCCTCACGAAAAACAGCTGTCCCGTGTACAGCCGATCGGCGCCACCTCGACGCTCAGTTTCAACAGTTTCTTTTTCGTTCGCTCGCTGCGAGCCACTGGCTCCTCCCCCTTTACGAAGCCGTTAAACTCGTCCCCCCAGCTCCACCTCCCTCTCCAGGCCACTCCCCCTCAGCCGACTGGGCGGGGCCTATCGATCAGAGAGGGGAGGAACAAGAAGCCCTCGGCACACCACCACTGTACGAACAATAAACATGCATCCTACACATCCCAACACACATGTAACGTCCATTTACCGAACAGCCTAGCCAAACATGCATTTAATGGGGGGGTCTGAGCTAATCCTATATTTAGTAGCCTACGAAGGGCCATTTCCGTAACAATACCCCCACCTTTCTCCCGAGGCTCTCCCGAGTCTCCATCTGGGGCAGCCCACGGCAATGGCCCTGTCTAACGTAGAGCACAGATCTCCCATTTACTCTAACCCACAACATGGGAAGCACTTAACTCCAAAAACCAAAGTGTCACAGTAAGATTGGCATGTCCCTATCCTCGTGTTTCGGGTCACCAATCTAACAAACAAATTCACACTCAATGCACACGACTGAACATTCTAATTATGGATTTGAACGGGAGGGCATTCAATTTTACTTTTAACACCAGCATTTGCATAGGAGCAGAACATTCAAAGGTTCAAAGTTCTTTCACGTGTTCGCTCCTTTATGCCCCCTCCCGGCAGTATTGTCCCTTCACCCCCGAGGGTTTCCTCACTTCGTGGCCTTATTGGCCTCTCACCAGGTGAGTTCAGTCGGCCCAGTGGCCTAATCTCACAAAGAGTTCTTCGGGCCACTGAGCCCACAAAATGGCATGAATCTTCGGCCACAACGGCCCACAGAATAGCATGAATCTTCGGCCGCAACGGCCCACAAAAGCACTTTGGCCTCCATGGCCCACAAAAATGCCTCGGCCCACATGGCCTACTCACAAGCAGCAGCAGGCAACAAGCCCTGCATCGGACAGCAGGTGACACAACAATGGTGGCATGGTGGTATCGATGGTAAACAAATGCAGTTTGGAGGCGTTCTTGAGGAAGCAAATGGGTGTGATGACCTTAGACCAGATGAGATGGAGTGTACCTTTAACCTTCCTTGCCTGACTTGTTTTGGTTAAGTTCTCTTTTTTTTTCTTTTCTTTTACAGACAGGATGGTGTGTTTCCTACTCAACTGTTATCTTCGTGCATGTGTGCTCATGACATACTGGTGGCCTCTCTGGCACTTGGAGAGGGTGATCTAGCCTAGCCCTTGCCAACAAATTTTCCCATCAACACAACTCGTACCAGGTGTCATGCATGAATGTTGCGGAGGAGAGTCCATCGAACCAAACCATTCACTTTTAGCTCCAGACAATGCAACAAACCCTGCTATGGCGAGAATGATCCTAATGACCAATTTTTCCCAACCTGGCACACTGTTCCATTCTATTAAACCTGGGCAAGGCCCTTATCTGTCTTTTTTTTTTCATTTGGCGGTGCCAGGCATAACTCGCTGGCTGGGGAGTGTGACTACTACGAGGCCTCTTCGCCTGCTTCCAATCGGGGATGGAGGACACCCAGCGACCTCAGGGTTCACCTGAGCGTGCTTCTGGCACTCCTAACTAAGGGGTGGCTCTCTCTAGCCCCCATACTGTGCTCTCCTGGCACTAAAACCTACCGTGCTCCCCTAGCACTGAACCCTACGGTGCCTCTCCTGGCACCTCTGACAGCCTTCACCTGCCAGGAGTCCCAAAAGCCCTGCTGCCCTATTTCCCAACTCACCAACTTCCAATACCATGTCACACTACCAGCCAGTATCCCTATACCTTGGCCTGCACCTACCCCTCGAAGTCCGCCTGCACAATGGAACAGCAGCCAGAATCCATGTCAAATCCTCTAAGTCCCCCTAACCTACACTAACTTGGTTAAGAGACTCCTACCGACAGGGTACGTTGTTCGCACTCACTCTCCTCATCTGCACAATCACGCCATTCACCCAAACTCTTTAGTCATTCATTCCACACACCCAGCCCACAACACCATCCAACACCTCTTACGTTTATGTGAAAACAAAAACACACCAGTCCCTCGGATACCACTTGGTCATCAAATTTAACCAGTACGCTTTGTCATCAAACCCCCAATCAATTTGTCTCTACGTCTGTCGTCCGCTGGCCTCCTCCATACTGCCCCAATCGTTTATTTCCAACAATTTAAATGAAACATCAAAATCTCTTCACCAGCCCCATGGAACCTCTGCATGGTCCCAACCAGGCATTTCAGTCTTTCCTCAAACAAGCCACTCTTTGTCATCCACTTGTTTCAGGTGTATCTAACGCTCTGGCTGTAACGTCTCCACCGCTTTTTCCAATAATCTCCCAAATCCACCCATACCATGCCACTCTTATGCCTTCTGTCATCTCTCAATTTGCAATCACTTTCGGTACAATTTTCAATCAAAATTTGCTACATCCCAGTATAGCCTGCTTCTTTGGCTCATTGGAAGGGGAGTGAGGGAACGAATCCCTCAATCCTCATTACCCATTACATGATCCCGCCGCCTTTCCGCCACGGCTCAAAGGGGTCACGCCTCAATGGGGATTGTGGTCCACCCCCTCCTTTTCTCCAGGGTTCACGGAAATCAGGTAAACCCCAATCGGTGGAATGGCCTCCCCCTCTTCTCCATAACTCCCTGAAGACAGATAAACCCCACTCAGCTAGCCAAACCACTCGTGTGCTCAGAAAGGTCTGAAGACCAAGTGACACAAGCCAGTGCCATCTGCAACTCATCTGCGCTCTACCCCAAAGTTCCTGTGAGGCTGATAGAGAAATTAAAATCCAATTTCTAAAGTCTGCTCCTGGATGCAGCACCTCCAACTCTGCAAGAACCCATTCGGAGCTGTCCACCATGGTTTCTGTCCCCTGGCTCAAGTTCTGTCCTGGTGGCATTTCTATTTCCCCTTGCACCTCTAACCTATTTCCGATGTCACCACTCATTCCATGCTCAGGACTCCCACACACAGCAGACTGCACACATTCCAAGGCTAGGTGTTCACATTCCACACCTTCAACCTTGCCTGCGTACTGACCAACTGCCTCGTACTCCAGGGCTACGTTCTCGACCGCCAGGTGAGTACCCACACACGTTTCGGCCTTAGCAGCAAACACCAGTGCTGTAGTCTGGACTGTGGGCTCACAGCATTCGTTCACAGGCACTCCACACACACATTCAGGGGTCACACATACGTGCACCCCATCGGACAGAGTCTCTTCATTAACATAAAATTCAATTTCTACCTTAAGCTCATCGTCCGCACCATGTATGCATGTACCCACGTACCTGCTTTGTTCCAGTCACCTCTGTCCGGTCGCTTCTCTCCAGCAGGTTGCTCATCATCGATTCGCCGCACTCCTCTGGGGCTGTCAGCTCCACATGCTGGACCTGCTCAAAATGTATTTCATTCGTCAACAACCCCATATGCTCCCTCAATGTCTCCTTCACCAGGGTTTGCTCCAATTGCGGTGTCATCCGACGAGTGATGTCAATCAAGTTCCGCACCACTAACATTACTCCCTGTGGTGATATCACACATCCCATTTTTTTGTGCTGTTCTACTTCCTGGCTCCATTTTCCTTTCCATTTGAGTCGTTCTTCCTCTGAGCCTTTTTAGTTGTTCGTTATCTTTCCGGAGTTTTTCCAACTCCGCGTACTCCAACTTTGCTCTCTCCTTTAGTTGGTCAGTTTCAAATTCGTTTTCTATCCCACTGTCTCTCATGTTCTTCATTCTTCAATCTCATCGTTTCCTTCAATTGGTTGATTTCCCTTTCCTGCTTCATTCCTTGTTCTTTTTGTTTATCCCACTGTCTCTCTTGTTCTTCATTCTCCAATTTATAGATTTCCTTTTCCTGTTTCATTCCTTGTTCTTTTTCTTTCTTTTACCACTGTCTCTCTTGTTCTTCCTTCTCCAATCTCGTCGTTTCCTTCAATTGGTTGATCTCTCTTTCCTGCTTCATTCGTTGCTCTTTCACTACTCTTTCTTGCATCTCATTCTTTAATCTTGCCTTAGCTTCTCACCGTTCGATCTGCACAGTGTGGCTCCTTAACGTCTCATTCTCCATTCTCTTTCTTTCGTCTCTCAACATCCTCAGCTCGTTTTGTAATCCGTCTTTGTTTTGGTGTTTCCATAACTCAGAAGCTTTTTCCCATAATTCCTTCCTCATCTCCGCACCTCTTATGCAGTCTACCCTCCTCATTTCCTCCAATTTCTTACAGTATTCCCTTAGTCATTCCAGATATTCCTCTTTTCTTTCTATCTCCTGTTCCAGGCGCTCCCTTATCTGATTGCCTGATCTTACCTCTTCCTTCAGTAGTTCCAATTCCCGTTTTTCCTTTTCCAGCTTTGTTTTCCATTCTTCTTCCAAGTTCTCTCTAGCCTGGGAATTACTAATTTGCTCTTCCTCAATTATTTTGTTCAGTTTGCTCTTCTCATATTCCAACTGACGGGTAAACAACACTACTTTATTCTTTTCTCCACATAGTTCGTCAACTCTGTTGGTTAAGTCCTCTTTCAGCCACCGAATTCATTCCCGTACATCGGCCAATTGTTGTAACCCACCGTACACATCCTTTTTCTGAAGCTCCTCTGCGTGCCATTGTGCCTCGTCCAATTCAATTTGTACCTCCTTTATATAATTCTCATAATGCCTCACCTGTTCCAAGGCATCTCCCAATTGGTCTGAAGCTTGCCAATGTTCGCGTAGTCGTCCTGCCTCGCCTGCCATGGCGCGTGCCGTGACCACGTGGTCTGAACCGGTGGCTGGGAGCCTCCGCCTCGTGTTGTGCTGTTCGTTGCGCTATGAATAGCCCACTCCCACTTCGTGTCGCGCCGAGATGGAGCAGCGCCACCATTTTCTTTATAATTTACAAGTTTTTCACCCAATCCGCTCAAAATAAAATCCAATTTGCGAGCGTCGTTTTTTTTTTTTTTCTCACGCCTCTCGTAACCAATGTTCACGGTGCGAAATGCACCACAGGTCCAAATATCCCGCTCCTGACTGCCAAATGTTAAGGATTCAGCGGTGGCGGGATTTTCACCCGACTCTTGGTGCCACCCTCAACACCGCTGTCTCTGGGGTTTATAATGCCGGCTGGCTCAGCACAGGCTTTGGGTCACGCATCTTCAATCGCGATACCAACGTAATCCTGGACCTTACCAGTTGGGGAAATAGAACCCCGGTTACAGACTGGTTTTGTCAGATGCCGAGCGTTTTCTGCCAGTCTGTAA
>NC_140970.1:61217668-61222668 GCF_056783735.1 Eptatretus burgeri | reverse complement strand
ACGTGGCTGGCTGCTCACACGCAGTCCAAGGCCTTCCCTTTTGAACTGAACTCAGTGAACCACAACGGTGCTTGGGCTGCACAAACGCAGTCTCCGTGCCAGCTCAAGTGGCACACGCAATGAGCACAACGAATGGATGGATGAACACAAACACGGTGCACGGGCCGCCACTGCAGGCCCGTGTTGTAGCTGCCAACAGGGCAGTTCTCGCAGCTTGCAAACTGTTGCCCTGATCCTGGCGCACATGGAAATGAACAGGGGGGGGGGGAAAGCAAAAATTGAACGGGGCTGGTGAACGTGGGCAGTGGGCATGGCATGGCAAAGGTGAGCAGGCAAACACAGCCCGCAGAAGAAGGCCGCTGCAGGCAAACACAGCCGGCAGATGAACTGGCCGGCACAGGCCTTGAAGTACCACAGCTGCAGATGATCCGGCCGGCACAGGCCTTGCAGCAACACAACAGCTGCCGATCAAGTGGGCCGGCACAGGCCTTGAAGTAAAAAAACAGCCAGCCGATTAAGTTGGCCAGCTTTTGCCGTTCAGTGGAGGTTGGTGGAGGGAGTGCGGTGGTGCTGGCCACTTGGAAGGCGGGCTCGGACCCACCTACCTGTCTCCCTCCCAACCTATCGCCTTTGCCTGTCACTGTACATACCCACTCCCTTAATTTGTCAAACCACAATTTAGCCCCAACTTATTTTTTTGTTGTTTTTATTTTTACTTCCCCACTATAAATCGTCCCCTAACCCCCTTTATCGTCCTTGTTCGGCTAACCTATCCTGTCACCTAGCCTACTCCCAACCCCTACGTTCCCTTCCCGGAGGGGAATAAGGGAGAGCTAGCGTCCTGTGTCGAGGCCTAACTCAAGCCTCAGAATGGCCTCCCCAGAGTTCAGCGATCTATAACCAAAGTGGGTCCAGCGGCCCACAACGAGAGCGAGGGGATGGATGGTGCGGAGGGGTACACTTCCTAATCTACCCTAACCATTTAACTGTTAAACTACCCCGGGGCTCTCAACAAGCGCCTCTCGCTTAAACTATTGGTTCTAACAACCCAGATTCCCGTCGCCTGTGTTGGTGTCCTCACAATTTCGGGCCTCGCCCCCCAATTTTCTCTCCGTGCCCTCACACGGTCTCCTGGCTGGGACACATGGCTCCCTTTGGCAGGCACGACCCTCTGCCGAATCTCCCGCTATGGCACCCCCGGGCACTACACTGCCTCCGAGCCTACCAGCTCCCTAACACCGGGGAGTGCCCCCCATGGCACCTCCCCTGAAACGCACACGTGGCAGGCCGGCCTCCCGGGCCCCTTTCCGAGGGTCACCCGTGCCCACAACACTGCCCACGCGGCTAATGGCGCCCCGGGCCCCCGCACCAAGCAGGTGCACCCGTGCCCACTACTCTATCCCGGCCCCCCATGGGCCCATGGCCTACCGCGGCCGACTAGCCTGGTGCCCGGGGTACCCACTCAGCGATACTCACCTTTCGCAGCCACGCTCCCAAGCCCGTCAACAGGGCTCCTGCACCCCTCCAAATGGGTCTCGAGCCTACTTTCCCACCAACAACAAAACGACCTCCATTTTTCAATTTGACTAACCCCCTAACTCACTTTACTCTGACCCCGGGGTCCCTTGGGCGGGAGTCACTCCTCCCCCCAATCACTCATCGCACCATGCATTCCCCATTCGCTCCACTCACACAGACCCGCTGGCCTCACTCACTCACCAAGTACTCACCTCACAACTCACCAACAACTCTTCAACACACACACCGCTGAACTCTGCCATCCTCCTAACTACCTCCCCTAACTAACTCGTGCTCCCACGTCGTCCCTTAAACTATAGCACGTTCCTTTTAACACTACGTAGCTAAACTACGTCCCCTCTACACATTCACTGTCAGTCACTGTCTCGAATGTCCCAAAAATCAATTTCCCAAGGGGGGGGGGAATTTCCTCCCTTCCTACTGGGCTCGTGAACTCGTCGCAAGACTCTGAGAGCCCTGCGCCTCTGCGGGAGCGGCTGTTCCAGCACCGACTCCTCCGGCAAGACATATCCATGAGGGCGTAAGGTCGCCCTTGTAAGGCCTCAGGCGGTCCGCGTGGACGATCCGAGAGAGGGCTCGTGGTCCCATTTTAATTTTTAGGACCACGTCACTGACTTGCGCCAGGACGACCCCCGGGCCCTGCCAAGGTGAGGTGAGCTTCGGGCATCTGCCCTTCCTTCGCCGGGGGTTAAAGAACCAAATCTTTGCCCCCGGTGGGTATTTGCTCACCTGGCTCCGGTGGTCGTACCTGCGCTTCATCTTTATGCCCGCCTGTTGGAGCTGGTGTCGTGCGAAGGCGTGGACCTTCTCCAAGCCCTCCTCCAACCGACGGGCATAGCCCTCCCCCGGGGGCCTATCAAGCCGCTCAGGCGTCGGACCGCACAATAAATCGACGGGGCTTCTCAGCTCCCGTCCATACATCAACAGCGCCGGACTACATGCGGTAGTCCTCCCCACTGGGCCTCCTGTTTTCCTGGACCCATTTGTACACTGGCCCTAGCAAGGGGTCTTCCCGCTGGGCCGTGCTCCATGCCAATCCACCAAATTCCTCTCCCGCGGTTAGTGGCAAAGTTGGGCCTACCACCCGGGCCGCATGGACTGGGAGTTTCGGGGAGGCGTCTGCCAATTGGTCCCTCTCCTCATGTCTCGTACAATATTTGCAGTTTTCCCTCAGACAGGGGCGTCGAGAGAGCGCATCGGCATTCCCATGAGGCTTACCGGCTCTATGGACCACACTGAAATCGTACTGCTGCAATTTTTCCAACCACCTTGCAATTTGGCCCTCCGGTTCCTTGAACCGTAAGAGCCATTGCAAGGAGGAATGGTCAGTTCGAACCAAAAATTTCCTCCCGTACAAGTACGGGTGGAAATGGTTCACGGCAGACAGCATAGCCAATAGTTCCTTACGAGTTACGCAATAATTTCGTTCGGGCCTACTCATGGCCCGACTGTAATACGCGATCACTCTTTCCACGCCCCTGTGTCTGAGACAAGACTGCTCCCAATCCTTCCTGGCTTGCATCCGTGTCCAGGGTATACATCCCGTCATCGGTGGGGTACGCTAAAACAGGTGCGGATGTCAAACACCCCTTTAATTTGAGGAAGGCCTCCTGGCACTCCTCCGTCCAATTAAATCTCAACCCCTTCTCCGTCAACCGGTGAAGGGGCCTGGCTATCTCCGCAAAGTTTGCCACGAAACGCCGGTAGTAGGAGCAAAGTCCCAAAAGCCCCGCACCTGTTTGACAGTTGTAGGTACGGGCCACTCCTCTACCGCTGTAATTTTCCCGGGGTCGGTCTTCACCCCCTCGCGGCCTATCACGTGTCCGAGATAGGCCACCTCTGTCGCGAACAAAGTGCATTTCTCTGGGCTCAATTTCAGCCCTGCCTGCCTGAGGTGCCCAAACACCTGGTCCAAATTGGCTATCTCCTGGGTGAATGTTTTAGCGTGTACCAGGACGTCATCCAGATACACCAGGCATGACTGCCACGGCATGCCGCCTAGTACACGCTCCATCAGTCTCTCAAAGGTGGCGGGGCGTTACACAAACCGAACGGCATCACAGTGAACTGATACAGTCCCTTCCCTGTGGAAAATGCCGTTTTCTCCTTCCCCGTCTTATCCATCTCCACCTGCCAATACCCACTCTTGAGGTCCAAAGTTGAGAACCATTTAGAGCCTGCAACGGCGTCGAGGGTATCGTCAATTCTAGGCAGGGGATAGGAGTCTTTGAGTGTCACGTTGTTCAGCTGGCGATAGTCCACACAGAAACGCGTGGTCCCATCCTTCTTTTTAACCAGCACAACTGGTGACATCCAAGGACTTCCCGAGGGCTCGATGACACCTGCATTGAGCATCTTTTCAACCTGTTCATCAGCCTCCTCTCTTTTGCTCCATGGGAGCCTTCGAGCAGGCTGACGGACAGGCCGGGCCCCATTGGTGTGGATCTGATGTTGCACCAGGCCCGTACGTCCAATATCCTCGGGTGACAAGGAGAAGATCCCGATGTGTCGGTCGACCAGCTTGTATAAGGCCTCCCGCTGGGCCTCCTCCAAATCTACACTACTCCGATTTACCATCTCACAAATGGGACCGGGCCAATTCCTAATCGAGTCTGAAGACTCCTTCTGGGGCCGGTCCGGCTCGACGTTATCGTCCCTCAGCTCTGCGACCTCTTTTACTGGGATGCAATCTGCCACCTTCGTGCCCTTCCTGATAGTGTGTGGTTCCGTGCTAACATTTATCACCCGTACGGGCACTACTGGCCCGTCGGTACTTACCAGGGTGCGGCCCACGACTAAGCCCGGGGTTGACGGCCCTGCCGGTAGTTCCGCTAGGCCGCAGGGGCCCTGCCACGTTGGGGGTGCTCGCCACCGGGCCGGGACCACCGCCTCGGCACCCGGGGGAATGACCACGGAGTCAGGAGCCTCCAGCTCCACCCTCTCATCCGTGCTCACGCCTCCTAACGGCAACTCCTCACCACCCAACTGCATGACCCCCCGGCCCAAGTCGATCTTACAACCACCGGCCGTCAGCACATCCAACCCTATTAGACATGGGTCGTACACCTCTGCCACCCAAACCTCTATCTTGGATTTCACAGTGCCCAATTTAAACGACACGAAACCACGTCCTATGATAGGGGCCGTTGCCCCGGTAGCTAGCTGCAAACTATGGTTTTGCAGACGGTGGATCTCATCCCAACCGTCTACACTCGAATCAAGGACCACAGGGCTGATGATCGTGGCGCTTGCTCCTGTGTCCACCACGGCGTCTACCCCTACGCCGGCAATCTTGCACCGAATTGTTAAGCTACCTTTGCCAATTTGGCCACAACTGATGACCTGTCGCAGTTCTGAGGGCTCTTCTCCGTCTGAGTCTGCCGAACACGGCCCTACATGTTCGGCACTTCTTAGTTTCCCGGGGACTGGTGGGGGGGGGATGGTTGGGCCTGGCTATCCCT
>NC_140970.1:61176168-61216168 GCF_056783735.1 Eptatretus burgeri | reverse complement strand
TATGGATCAAAAAGCATTCACGCCCACTTTTTCTCGGGCCAATGGGGAGCGAGGTGAAAGGTCGAAGGGAGGGGGTCAAAGCTGAGAGAGCGAAGCCACGGGGCTTATAAAAGCGACCGCGTTCGTCAGTCAAGGGAACAGAGAGTTAAGACTTCGCGGGCGGTGGAGTTGGCAAGAAGGAGCTGGTCGTCGTCGTGTGCGTTGGAGTCGGAGCGGAGGGGACGGAGCTGTGGAGAGGCGGCGAGGGCAGACGAGGGGTGCTCGCGTCGTGCAGGGAGCTGCACCCCAGGGAGGCCGACAGCGCGACCTGGCCGAGGTGGAGACGCTCGTCGCGGGACTCAAGGCAGAGTCGGAATCCTCTATACCCCGAGCATCAGCAACCCCCTCCTGTTTCCCCCCGCGCTGAGATAGTGCGACCAAGGGGGCCCCTTTCCCACCCCCTACCAGACACTGCCCGCGAGGCCCGCGGAGTTGAGGCACCATCGCCGCTCCGCGTCTCATCACCAGACGGGTAGGCCCGACCCGGTCTCGGCCTCAGGCCCGCCTCATCCTTGAGGGTATTCTTTTCCTTGGTTTTGGGTATGTGTTGTCGGCGCCGTCTGTGAAGTAAAATTGTATAAGTGTTGCCGTGTGCTCGCGTAATCGGTAGTAGATCTGCATTGTCGCATTTGCTTTTTGTGTAAATTGCATTGTGTTTTTCTTTTCTGTGTGCTTTTGGTGGAATTGAATATGTGTGCTTTCCGTTCATCGCGAATAAATGTGCTTTGTGTTGAACTGTTTCCCCGCTTCGCTTCGTCATTTCTTTCATTGAATCCTCATCTTGCTTCACGTAAAGGGTTGGTAGTGGGCTGAATACGCCCGATAATTAATCGAACCGTCGAGGCCGACGATAACACCGCTCGGTTATCCCGATAGTACGGAACGGGTCGCTTAAGTGGCCCGTGTCCGAAGTCGACCTGCGGCGAGGTGCGATCGCCCGGTCTACCCTCCGCGTGGGTACTTAGGTAGGTCGAATTTGGCGAGCAACCCTATCCCACGCGGGGGCTGATTGGCTCGATCGCGGTGAGACCGAAAGGTCCACCCGTGACTGGTTCCCGGCGTTAGTCCGAGAGGGTCACGACTGGATTGTCCGTCCGGTGGGCGACGTGCCGCGATTCGAGTTACGTGGCCGTCAGCACGCCGGCGGGCGCGAATCCGCAACTATATATATATATATATATATATATATATATATATATATATATATATATATATATATATATATATATATATATATACATATATATACATATATATATACATATATATACATATATATACAGTATATCACAACAATGGGATACAATTGAACATGGAATGGATCTCACGAAAGCTGTGTTTGTATTGTTCAGTTGGAGGATGTGTTATTTCATCGTTCCAATCCAACTCAGTACCCAAGCTGAAGCAGCAGCTCCACAGCGAGATGTGAAAGCAGTTATGGACTCATCTCGTACATATACATGACGGCTTCCATTAGACAGAGAGAAGTGTGAAGTGGTCCTTTACCGAAGGAACAACCAAGTTTGGCAAGACTATGTACAAATCAAACAAAATGAAGTACAAATCGACAATGAAGAAGAGCTTGGGTGTTCTGTTTCGTTGATACTTCAAGGTTGTCCTTCAGCTCCCCTCTTGCAAACATATGCAAGAGAGCAAATGTCAAATTTGCAATCATCGATTCATTCATTGTTCGTAAGGCAACAAGACTGCACTGCTAAAATATCTGGGGGGTTTTTAAACTAACTAAAAATGTCAGGGACTTTGCCTATTTTTTGTTGTTTTGTTTTTTTACTTTTGCATTTTCAAAGGGATAAATTTTAAGATTTGGGATACTTTTTTTTCTGGTGATAAAATGCGGTTACTCTATGTATGTAATGTTTGAACCAAGAGTGTTTGGCACTCGCCTGTACTACTCCGTCAATGGCGTAATGGGCGTGTTCAAATCAGTGAGTGGGTCCAGCGTCATGCTCGATGTGTGATTCAGTGTCTTTTCTCAATCTGTACCATAAACACTTGTTTGATTTTCTTCAAGAGTTCATTACAATACCAAATCGAAAATGCGACTTCACTGCAGACCGAGACAGAACAGAAGCCATCCAGATGTCCACAACCATTTAGGGAATCGACCAAATTGATGTTCGGGAAATATTTGTTCTGGATGAGGGATCGAGAACGAGAGGACGCGACAAAAATAAGGAAATAACACAAAATGCTTTCTCTGTCAGAAGTAAAACAATAATGGAATTCCCTCCAGGAATACGTTATGACTGGGAAGGCAATAGCAAACCACTTGCCCAGAAAATGCTTCGGAAAGCACTGGAACCGACCTTCAGCCATTCTTAACTACTCATACAGATAGTGACCTCATCAATGCCACAACTACCAACCAGTTACTTGAATCCGCACTGGATAAGCATTGAGCACCCAACACACCAACGAGGGACAAATAAGCAATGCTTAACGATTCGAAATTTAATAAATTCAGTAAAAAAAATGGAACAATTTTCTACATTAAAACCAAAAAGTAAGAAACGTCAAAATGGAAAATGAAAACAAAACCATACCAATGCCACGAAGACACATGCGCACACACACACACTCAAAGTCCAGGAAAGGGGAATCTATTTATTACATACAATTTGAGGGGAAGAGGGGAATTTGAGAAAAAGAAGAGGAGTTTACAAGGAAGTGTGGGCAGAATATTGAGGGAGATGTGGGGCATGAGCAACACCTATACTCGTACTGCACAGTGACAACTGCCACACTTATTCCCACCCAATTGCAGGGTCAGCCAAGGGGTAAGTTTGGCCCAATGAAGTCTTTCACAAAATGGCTGGCCAGTCCTGACGTTCAACTTTAGGTAGCAGGAACTTGTAACTCATTCAGGGTGCTGGTGATAACTCGCCTACTTTTCCTGAAAGATACCGTGGGATCTTTACTGACCACCAGCTACTGCTAGCACACGGTTCCCCAAGCATGAACTCCTCCCTCTCCAAGGGAGGTGCAGTTTGATATGCAAAGCACCAAACTGACAATTTATAATCAAGTCAAGAATTAAACCCAGCTTAGACCGCTCAAACTAAAGTGCACGATACCTCTGAGCAATCTTATCGAAGTCATAAATTCTGACTGACCTATATATTTAACCATGGAAGTATCAGAAATTATGTTACAAATGCATCACACTTGAAGGTCCTGAATATTGATCCATTCAGTAAAGGTATATATTGTATCACATCATCTCACAAGAACACCGATCAACTGACCGAGATGACCCGAGAGCAGAGTTCGAAAGAATAGAAAAATATATATATATATATATATATATATATATATATATATATATATATATCGCAAATTGTGGTTGATCACAGAGCTCCCAATCGACGGAAGGTGTTTCTGCACAATACAGGTGTATCATGCATAAGCTTGAACCAGAATGGTGATGGAAAAAGTGTGAAGAGATTCTTCTTCGCTTTTTTTTCGTAGGAAGCACAAAGCTGCGAGTAGCATTATTGGCTGAGGGCTTGGCTGTGCCTCCAAGGCAATGCCCTCTGTAGGTTAGGGAAGATTTGGAATTTGTTCACGGTGCCAGTGATAATTCATCCACTCTTCGCAAAGGGCACTATGGGACCTGTAACGTCGATAAACGAATGTTGGCGTGGAGGGGCGATTCCAGCTGCAAGATATCTGTGGGTGCGAAGAACCACACTATGCTATCCCAAGTATTCTTGCCAATCGGACCCACCCCTGGAACTTCTGGTGGTGACTCCAAACTGTGCATTACTTATCAAACTAGTATGCGCATATGCAGCAGGCAAAACTCATCCCACAAGTGCACAGTTGATGTTTTAGGTGCTTCATGTATCGAGTGATCCAACAATAAAAATCGGACTCATGGCAAGCTGCACCTAAAAGGATGAGAGAAAAAAAGACAGGGAGATGCAAGATCAAAAATAAGTATAATGGGGAAGTAATGTCAGACTAAATTCGCATCAAACCAACAGATTTATTTCCCATTGGTCAGGAAATTGTACAGCCACTGATCCAAAGTGCCAAGGATGCAAGGAAACACCATGCCTGGGGGCTTGTAAGGAAATGTCAGGGTGAGCAGGAGGGAATGCGAACCATCTCTATGAGAGTTAAAGAAAGCAGCAGAGCCTTCTTCAACGTGCACCAGGCAATGTACTAATCAGAATCACTTAGTAATCACTACCTTTTTCCTTGTATCATCCCCTGCCCTTGCCCACACCCTCATCACAACACCCTATTGACCAAATTTGGGCACGACGTTTTAAAAAAATTACTCAAGTGGCAAGGAGCTTTTTAAACGTGCACAGCAAACGAGACAAATCAGTAATAACATACACAATAAACTGCTGAGGTTAAGATCATCTGATATGCCTAAATGATGATATATAAAACAAAAGTAAAGTTCCAACGATCTTGCCAAAGAACGTTTGGATGAATAAATTGTCAAAACTCAGGATGAAAGGGGTCATTTCGAGAGCAGATTGCTTTGTTTGAGGGAGGAGATCTTACGGAGTGCTAACAGTTTAGCTACAAATTGCACTCCTAATGCTTAACTCCATGGATAGGCAAAAATATAAGATGGGGCCCGAGGGCACAGTAGCCTGAGCTCGGCAAAGATATTGGGGGCACTCGGTGCCTGGAGAGGGTGACAAGTTGCCGAAAAGGTTACGAGTCCTTCCAACTCTGCTCGACCACAGCCGAAACCTTCTTCTCGTATTCACGCTTGTTCTCTTGGTACAGCTGCGCGGCCAGGCTGTTTGCCGGACTGTTCGGGTTAGGCTCGTCCAGGAGAGACTGGGAGAGCCGGAGGAAGGGAAACGATTATAGGTGATCAAACAAACGTTTGACAGAAACCATAGCAGCACAAATTTAAGCTCAGCTTTCTTGGAAGAATATAAAAGGTAAAAAAAAGAAAAACATTCCTCGATATAATCACAATTGGCTGAGGAGTAACCAAACAAATCAAAGTACCTGAATTGAGGTGAGGATTGAAGAAACATCATATGTAGGACTCCAGCGATTCTGCAGAATGTCCAAACAAATACTGCCGTCGGCATAAACTGGGGAACAAGGCAAACAATGATCAGACGGCGTTTTATAGGCTACGAGCAGGGCCTTGACCCGATCCCCTTTGCAATCCGCCTCCACTGGAGTCCTCACCATTCGGATGAAACATCTTCGATACAAACTTGACAGTCGGTGGTTTGTTGGGGTACTCCTCTGTGAATTCCAGCGTCAGCTTAAAAGTACCTGCCACAGATGTCAAAAAAGCCAATTTAGAACAATTTTTAAAATATTAACACAAGAAGATAAAGTACACACTATACCATGGATTTAGCATGCAGTATTTACACCTACATTGTTGTTCTTGCACTGCCTAGAGGTACACACACTCCCCTCTAAACCGTCTAGCCTGGATTCAAATCTCTGTCCAGGTACAAACTGCCATCCTGGTGTTTGACAGGTCAGGTGATTCATCAGTGTGTGTGCTGTCCCTCGGATGAACATTAAACTGGGCGTCCCATCGTATGGCATTAGTTGGTCAACATTAAAGATCCCACAGTGTCCTTTGTGACCTGCAGGCGAGCTATCGCCAGCACCGTGAACAAATTACAAAAATCCTGCTCTAACCTTAGTCGAAGGTCAAGCCTGGCCAACAGGTTCACGCAAGACGGGCCAAAAACTACCCCCGGCTAACACCACAAGAACATGGGAATAATCGTGTCCGTTAAGGAAGAAATACATTATTGCATGCAGTTCTTGCACTTTCTGATCGAAGAAGCGATCGAAATGTCCTTTCACCAACCCAAGTTTGCTGTGTCTATGACACACAAATAACTGTGGTGGCTTTATTATTTTTACACAAGCACAAATTATTTAATTATTAAATATCAAGTCTCACCTACACCTCCCAACCAAATACCTTTCTTCAAATTCCGCAGTCACATAAGAACGTTGTACTCAGCCAAAGCTTGTCTGTTGCCTCTTGTCTATCATAAGCCTCTCGCTACTTCATGAGCCTTGACACTGGACACCAAAAAATCTCAATTCGGTGTGCATCGCAACTCCTTCGTAGCTCTTTTCTCCCACTTATGGCATCACTTCCATGGTAAGTTCAATGTCATTCTTTCCCTCATTCCTTCAAGGCAGCAATTCAAATTCATCTCATTCTTGACTATTACTTACATGTTCATCTCATATCTGTCTGCCTGTGTCCTACCTCATTCACCGTCGGTGAATATGCCTTTTGTCCTCTGCAGTTTTACTATTCCACGAGCATCAATATCTATATTTAGAAAGCCATAAATCCGCCTGCAGAAAGAAAGTGAAAACCTATGTGCCTCTGTTTGCAGTTGAGAGATACAAGTGATGCTCAGGGATTCTACATAAGCGTAGCGCCGCAGGAAGCAAATTTCTCACGGTCTGACCAAACGTAGTAAGTTTCATCTGGTGACATTGTACGAATAGAATTCTACAGTAAAGAGCTGAAAAATGCGGGGACATACCCTCACTAAAGTTTTCACATCTTTTGAGGCGAGCTCAACTTGCTCCAGGAAGAATAAGCCGTGAGTGACAATGTCGTGAAGAAGTTTGAGCCTACAATTTGCGAGGCAGCACCTCCCTTGAACCCACCCCACCCTCCTCTTTTCTCTTTCATAACCTTCCTCCTTTACCCTTTATTTACAATTACAAATTGTTGCTTCTTCTGAAGAACATGCCCGAGGTTATATGGTAAGTATGTGCAATGTTTGTGCCATACATGAATGAAGTACGTCACCATCTTGACAACGAAAATGTTTTTTCTATACAGAGTCAAGGCTCGTGGAAGAGCGAGACACTGAATGGACGAGGACGCAGCAGAACAAAAGGAACAGTAGAGAGAGGGGTGAAACACCAACAGCAGGGTTGAAGGGCAAAATAGAGAGAGTCTTGGACAAATAATGGGTGTGGAGAGGAATAGTGGGGGTGGGAGGAGCAGCAAAGGACACATGGGGTGGACAGGATGGATACAGAAGGAAACTCTCAGGAAGGAAAAACTGGAAACTTGGAAGGAGGTACAAATTACGAACGATTAACGATTACTGCATATTTTAACAAAATTGTACAACATTCAGCTGTTTTACATGGCCAAAGGCTCTTGCAGAGTTTCAGACAAGAACAGTCCTACCCAAGATGAACTGCTGGCGATTTTCTTACCGATCCAAAGTACGACAGAACAGTAAAAGGAAAGGTGACTGGTTACTGCACAGTGCTGGGACTTTAATCGAGACGAGTTTCACTTTGCAAAAATAAGGAACATATTTTATTTGTGTAATTATACTCAAGGCAGCTGGGAAGCAAAGTTGCAAATGTGGTGTACATCAACTTGGAACAGGGAAAACATTAACCATTTCAATTGTCATCTTGTTTACATTTCATTTATTTGGTTTTTTTTGGTTGGCTTGGTTGATGCAAAAAACACTCTTGGGTGCTGCATCATCAAAAGCTCAACTGCAAGGCACGGACTCAACTCGAGAAACATTATTTTACGAACTAGAATCAACCGCTCCCTTCGGGAACAGCCTGAGGGGGTGGGAGGAGAGGAGGGTATTGAAGATAGTGGGGGGAAGTGTGGAAAATATATTTTGTACTGTGGCTAATAATCCCCATCTGCAGCAGGGATCAGTAAACCACTTGCACTGTGGCATGTGTACTGGAAAAAATTGTAAGGGGGATGGGTTGGGGGTTGTGCCCATGACCTGACTCTGGGTATCACCAACATGTATGCAAAGTTTTGTGGAGATCGGACCATCCCTGTTTTTTTCTATGATTTTCAGATGTACATACACACATGCAGAGATTTGCCTTTTTCAACAATGTCGGATCAGATTCTGAATGAACACGAGTTGTTAATCCATGCGTGTGGGTTTTCTATGGTAATATACTTTCAATTTTAAATTTTCCCTCCAACCAAAGGTGAGCAACAAGACAAAATGACACAACTTGAGGATTTGAAAGTCTCGTTTTAAAAAAAAAAAAATTACATACTCTTAAGTGATGCATATGCTCGGAGCTTTAAGAAAAATGTTCCTTTTAAATTCATACACACGAGTCATTCGTTAACATGGCTGGGTGAACAACTTGATGAGTGATGTTCATAATTTCACCAATGATATTTCCCTACCTTTCCAATGCAGTATCGATTTTGGGAGATTCTTTTTGACATCCTTTCGAAGACCTTTTCCAAATAAATTACGAAATCGGAAAAATAAAAATAAAAAACATGCGTAGTGTTTTTTGGAAATTTTTAAAAGGCAAAGCTCAAAATTGCATTAAGACTAAAAGGTCAAGTCAATTTGGTTGCAATTTTTTTGCGGGAAAGGTAAATTTATTTCTTAACTACTCATACAGATAGAGATTATTATGCCATATGCAACCTGTGGCTGCTGGTTGCATCATTTCTGGGAGTGAGACTGTGCCACTGATGTGATGCCCCTTGCTTCCAGTAAGCAGGTACTCATTCTGCAGACATCGGAAGGATGACAGGCTGAGCCAACCCACCTGGTGTTATTTAACAGCACAGCAGGGGCATGAACTCAAGACCCTAAGAACTTAAGCCAGACACCTTAACCGTTAAGCCAACACCAGGCGTACAGTCACACACATTACCTCAACAGACGCGATTTTCAAAACAACAACTGGAACGGCACTTGGTAGAGCGCATACACCCGCATACAGATAGAGATGCGGGAAAGAGTTAAATGACTGGATTGAAGGATAACGCACTTTTTTCGTATTGTGTTGAGGCTCGTGGAGGAGTGGAGCACAGAACGGATCAGAAAGCAAACAGATCAAAAAAAAGAAAAAAACCTTGTAGATAGAGATGGGGTGGGGGGAGTGAGAGGGACACACCAACAGCAGGAATGAGGGACAAAATAGAGGGAGCCTTGGACAAATAATGGATGTGGGGAAGAATGAGGGCAAGGGGGGATGTGGGGATGAACAAGATGGATACGGCCGCAAACTCTGAATCACGGAGTGGAAGGAGAAAAAAAAAAACTGTAAACATGGAAAGAGGTGGGATTCTATGGGAGAAAAGATCATTGCTGTGGATGGGGAGAGATCGTGGATGGCCTTAGAAAGCATGCTGACAATAGAGAGATGCAAAGTAGGCAGAAAGGAATGTACAAACAAGATGAGTGAAGCGAACGACTCGGGTTAACATAATGACGACCTGTGAAGACCGAGAGTAGCCATTTTAAAATAAATGCAGTGAAGCAAATGGTTTTTCATTTCTGAGAAGCAATTCTACACGAAAAAAAAATGATGAAAAAGAGTGGAGGCCAAAGCTAAACAACCTGTCAAATGATTCCTAAGTGCAACCTTGATCAAGGAGATCTGAGTTAATCTGAAGGCCTCACATAACTAACCCACTCTCCCAGTGTATAGACCCCCCCCACCCCCCTGCACCCCCACTCTGTTTGCACCACCTTCCTGATGAATAATGAATGACTAAAGAATGTTGACTCGCTTATCGCGTCATGTCACTCACCATCCTCAAAAGGAGTTCCCTCGGGCCTGTGAAGAGAGGGCAGTGTTAGTAATAACGACAGCAACAGCAAAGTCGAAGATAATCAAACAAATAAGCAAAACCATGATATAAACTGAACAATTATCATATAATCAAAAAAAAAAAAGACTTCCAGTTTGGGGATTGGCGCACGTTGATGGCTGGGTGGCTACCACTCTTTCCAGTCCTCCAAAAGCATTTTGTGTATTTTGATATCAAGATTTGTGTCAGGGGCTGTGGAAGTGTACTTCTTTTTTGTTGTTTGTTTTTGTTTTTAAGGTTCATAACCGTTTTATCGGGTAGTTGAGTTAGTTTATTGAAAGAAGCAGGGGGAGGCTTCGTGATAAGTTGAGCGTGAAGTCAGTTGGGGCCTTGGAAATATGGGGATGAAGAAGGTTGAAAATAGAGACTGAAGGAGAAAGGAAGAGGAGTACGTAAAATGTAACAGTTGTTCAATGTGGGCCACGTCAACAATGGGGGAAGTGTGAGGAAATCGTCCACTTGAGGATGGTTATTACTAGGTTGAAGGAACGGAGCGATAATTTGCAGAAAGTAGGAGAATGTGAGAAATTTGTAGATAATAGTTGGTTACGGTTGTGGAGTGAGGTTGCTGAGGATATTGGCAGTGGCGACTGTGCGACGGGGGCGGGCAGTGGCGACGGTGCGACGGGGGCGGGCAGTGGCGACGGTGCGACGGGGGCGGGCAGTGGCGACGGGGGCGGGCAGTGGCGACGGGGGCGGGGAGTGGGGACGGTGCGACGGGGGGGGGGAGTGGGGAGGGGGGCGGGCAGTGGCGACGGTGCGACGGGGCGGGCAGTGGCGACGGGGGCGGGCAGTGGCGACGGTGCGACGCGGGCGGGCACTGGCGACGGTGCGACGGGGGCGGGCAGTGGCGACGGGGCGACGGGGGCGGGCAGTGGCGACGGGGCGGGCAGTGGCGACGGGGGCGGGCAGTGGCGACGGGGGCGGGCAGTGGCGACGGGGGCGGGCAGTGGCGACGGTGCGACGGGGGCGGGCAGTGGCGACGGTGCGACGGGGGCGGGCAGTGGCGACGGTGCGACGGGGGCGGGCAGTGGCGACGGTGCAACGGGTTCTTGTTTAACAAATCTTTTCGAGTTCGATGAAGCAGAGTCTCATTGGGTGGATGATGGAAAGGCAGTAGACATAGTATATCTAGACTTCAAGAAGATATTTGATAAGGCACCACACCGGAGGTTGTTAGCCAAAGTGAGGGCTTGCGGAATGGCTGCTCTGGTAGCTAATTGGATTGCAAACTGGCTTAGTGATAGGAAGCAAAGAGTCGCTGTGAGTGGGAGGATGTAAGTAGTGGGGTACCTCAAGGATCAGGACTCGGACCATTACTATTCATTATTTACATCAACGATTTGGATAATGGGGTAAAGAGTAAGCTTTTCAAATTTGCTGATGACACAAAGGTTGGTGGTAAGGTGGATAGTTGAGAGGTTGGTGATCAGATTCAGGAAAGTATTAATACTTGCATAGATTGGGAAAAAGATTAACAGATGGAATTTAACCTGAGCAAGTTTAAGGTGTTGGGGATGGGAAAGAACAATGAAAATAGAAATTACAGGATTCAAGGGGTAATTTTGGAGCGTGTCACACATAAGGATCTGGGGGTGGTAATAGATATGGGAGGTAAGCAGGCAGCACAGTGCCAGGCAGCTAGAGGTAAAGCAAATCAGGTTTTAGGTTGTATTCGGATGGGGATCATTCATAAATCAAGAGGTGGTGTGAACATTGTACAGGAATTTAGTGAGGACACATCTAGAATATTGTGCAGTTTTGGTCACCACAACTCAGGAAGGACATACTGTCGCTGCCATAGAGAGGGTTCAGGGCAGGGCTACGAGATTGATTCCGGGCCTCGCGAGACTCAGCTATGAGGAGTGGCTGAAGGAGACGGGGCTTTATTCACAAGAAAGGAGGTGGTTCCGAGTAGATATAATGGAGATGTTTAAGATAATAAAAGGTATAGATAAAATAAGTGCAGATGAATTATTCATCAGAGTAGACAGTCATCAGACCAGGGGCCATCGCCTGAGAGTAAAGAGGAGGAGAGTTAAGACAGTTGCAAGGCAGGGGACTTTTGCTCAGAGAGTAGTTAATGCATGGAATGGTCGGTCTCCCTGGAAAGGTAGTGGCAGCAGAAAAAGTAGATAAGTTTAAATTAGAATTAGATAGGTACCTGGAAGTTATGGAGATAGAGGGGTATGGGGAAGTTGATATGACTTTTAGGTCGTTTGAGCATTGATGAGTGATTGTGCGCATGTGTGCTGAGTGCTGTTGGTGGGGGTCTTGTCAAAGGGGGTTGTGTGGTTGATGTGTGTGTTTTAACCAAGCCCATGACCCCTCCCCTGAGGAGAAAAAAAAAATACAAAAACGACATTAACTAAATAAATAAATAATAAAATTAAAAATATATATTTATTTCATTAATTAAAAACATTTTTTGGTATTTTCTTCTTTGGATCTTGTGTTGATAAATTAGTATGGTGTTCGCGCAGGCATGATGGGCTGAATGGCCTCCACCTGTTAGATTTCCTTGTAATTATCCATGCATTGGGGTATCTTAGATTGATATTTCAAAAATGGAAAATGCCTTTCACGCAGGCCACAAATTATTTTTGTATCAAACTGAGAAAAATCAAAACAGGTGGAAATTGAGCTACGCATGTGAACCGAGATGTTCACCGACTTCATTGACGAATAAACCCCCGTAATGTCGACAGAAAGAAAGCTGCGATATTTTGGCACACAAGCCACGGAATAGCGAAGAAGAGCTTCTATGGCCTGACTTGTGAACTTGCTCAAGTAGAGCTGTAACAAACTTCTCAATTTTGGACTCGAGCCACGACAGGAATGAATCGCACATTTGATGCAAACTCATGACTACAGTAATGTTCACACTTACTGTCATATCGCAGTTATTTGCAACACTTGCTTACGCACAGAACACTTGACTTCAGTGTTGTATATTTTCAGTACAGAAATGGCAGAGATTAAAGCAAGTATTGTAAATCGATGGTGTGTTTAAATGCAACACAAATAAACATTTTATCAAATGTAACAAAACCGACAATATTAAAAACTTAAAACTGTGTTGGGGTTTATTTGATGATATACCACCTGGAGATATTCCTCCCATCCCCTGTCTTTGCTCATGGATAGTTGTCTGTGGCCTTTTCACATGCTAACATTACTACATTGCAATGATGAACCCTTAACTACAATTCACAAACCGGTGTTTGTTTGTGTTTGTCACGCTACTCTGACAGTTTTGACCCGACGACATCCAGACTTGCTACATAGAATTAGCAGAACCCCAATTGGGGTATCTTGTATACTATGTATACTCTCAAGTCCCGAATAAGCGTGGGGGTCTGAATAAGCGTGTAGGGTGGAACATTTTCCAAATTTTAATCAGAGTAGAGGGCGGAATAAGCGTGTGGGGTGGAAAATCCAAAAAAGTCTAATATTAGCGTGCAGGTCCGAATAAGAGGGCAGGGTGGAAAAACCAGAAATGTGACAAATATAGAACATGGATTTTATTGTTCAAATAGATACATTACAATGCCAAGATGCGTACTGTACTCTACGCTTTTCTTTGGCAATCTGTATGCGCTTCTTCACACTCCTTCGGGAGTTTGCGTTGATTGCTTTGAATCTGCTGAACTGTGGAGTGAAGGGTTCGGATGTGGAAGACGAAAGTTTGTCGATCACAGCTTGGATGTCATCAAGGAATGCACAGTCTGCTTTTGTTTCATCATCTGTAGCTTCACGTGAGAGAGTGGAGGTTGACGGGAGGTCTTCTTGAATTGATACAATGTCTGTCTGACTTTCGTTCTCATCTGAATCTGGAGACTCCACCTCTTGCATCAATTCTTCTTGAGCCAACTCCTCTCCCTCACAATCCATCAGTTCCACCCTACACGCTCGCCGGTGTAAATATGACCTCAGGGTGGCAAGAACGATTTTTTAATAAGCGTGTAGACCCGAATATAGGCCGTGTTGGGGGGATTTTCACCTCGAATAAAAATAAGCGTGCATGCACGCTTATTCGGGACTTGAGAGTGGAGGTGTATTTATCTTTGCCAGTGGTCTTCGGGAAGGGGAGAGGGTGGCAGGATGCATATTCTCTGTGTAAATGTGTAGCACCACTGCAGGTGTGGGAGTGTATCACAAGTCTGCACCATTTACAGTAAGGTATTCCTGTCCCCATTTTCCAATATAGTGAGGAGTTTTGAATTATAAGCATTCGGTATGTTTTTGCTTCATGCACGTAACCCGGGTTTTTTTATTTTTATTTTCGGGAGCGATTGAGGCAGCTTTCAGTTGCCTACACACCACCCAAATAAAGGTATGTGTCAGAAGAATGTATTGCATGCTTGGAAGATGATCGCCCGAAGGGTGAGTACTCTACTAATACATACATATACATCAAACAGCCACTCAAGATCTCTTCAATGGTAATTACCTTACTCAGAATATTTACCTCCACCACTGAAGATGAATGTTGGTTATGTTTTCACCCCTGTCTGTTTCTGTCTGTCTGTTTCTTTGTTTGTGAACAAAACATCCCAAAAAGTTGTGGATGGATTTGGACGAAATTTAATGGAGAGCTTGGGTACGTGACAAGGACGAAATTATTAGATTTTGGTGAAGATCTGAATCAGGATCTGGATCCGAGAAGTTTTTCAGTGATTTTTCACCTTTGAGAGATAGGGCCAAAAACAACATGTAGAAGGATATCTCAAAAAGTTATGGACGGATTCAGATGAAACTTGGTGGAGGAGTTGGTTAGATGACAAGAACAAGCCCATTACATTTTCGTTCAGGTCCAAATCCAGATCCGGCGGGATACAAAACAAACTTATCAGCCTAGCAGAGGTATGCGCTCTACCGAGTGCCCTTCTGTTCATTCACTTACCTCAACATTTCATGTCGCTACTAACTGTTGTGGAACGGTTCATGGCTTTCCCTGCAAACCCCAAATCAAACATTTCAATGTTAATGTCTTCTGTACAATCATTATTTTCTGCAATTTGTCAACTTCAATTAGAATCAAACTAATGCCTTGTCGATGACACTTGCATAAATCAGAATGTACCTCTTCAGCCTCCCTCCAGGAACAATAAAAATGCTGTCGTTCATTGATGGAGGAGGAGGAATAAGAAGTACCACCAACTTTGACCGCTTCCGGAAGAGCTTTAGGATCATTCCGTGCCAACTCACCGAAGGGTCCCCAGGTCACCTCATCAGATTTTGCTGGAAAAATTCTTAAATGTAGATCTATATGGCTCTACCTACCATGCAAAAGATTAGCTTTCAATTCCTCATAGTTTAAAAAATATCTATCTCTAGAGACCTTTGAAATTTGGCCCTAAAAATAAATGCCAAATGTGAAAACGCATTTTTTCCAACTTCAGTGGCTTATAATTTTATAATGGACTCCTCGAGAAAGCTAATATTGCAAATATTTACAAATTGGCATCCAAGTTTTCAATTATGGCATCAGATAGCTTCTGGGATGCATATTTCTCACTCTGTATGAAGCTAAAATAAGGTGAAACTATAGGAGCCCTCCTGAAAATATGGAACAACTTAGAATTTTTTCCTCATAACACAGTGATTATAGGGTCATTATCTATCCATACATACATTTTTGCTGGGATAATACAGTTAGGTGATGAATTATAAAAGTTTTAACATAAGCCCTTGTCTCTGAGGGCTCTAAAATGGACCAATTTTGTCCCCTGGTTTAATCATGTGGCTTGGGGTTTCAGATCTTCATTTTTTTTCTAAAGATTGCCTCATATAAGATGTGTCTACTGACCCAATAATTATATCTAATGCCCATGGCTTCATAGTAAAATTAATTTTTATTTACATGCACGTTTTGTTTATAATTATTCACTTTTTTCATATTCAGAAGTTTATAAATCTTAAATGGAACTATCCAGGAAAGAGTTACTGCAGAATTTTATAAACTGGTATACAAAATTTCAGATTGTGGCATGAGAATGTCTCTAGAAAGCACATACTCCTAGTTTTAGGAAGCCAAATATGGCAATTTGGCCCACATGGTACAAAACAAGGTGAACTTGCAGGGGTGCGCATGAGGCTAAATTATGCTTCTTATTAGACATTAGTGATAAGGATGCACATTGTAGAAACAATTTAAGACTTTTTGTCAATTTATTCAATGTGAAAACAAAATCAAGATCAAAAATAAATTTTGAAATTAAGCAAATTTCTCCAAATCCAAAAAAAAGATCCCAGTACTTAGCAATAAATTTACTCATAAGGGAGGATCTTGTGAAACAAAATTTTATTTGACTTACTGTGCACATTTTTCGTGTGAAACTGGAAAGGATCACAACAGGAGGTCTGTCGACACTCATACTGGGAAAGGTATACAGTCTCATGATATAGGCAAATCCTGTCTTCTGAACTGAAAGTAATTCCTGATCTCCATGAAATCAATTCTTGTGACTTATTCTCCAAATCAGCAACTTGTTTAAGCACAACCTTCCTTGTATAATAAGTCTTGTGACACTCCTGGTCTAATTTGGTTCCAACAGTGCATCTACTTGTCAAACTTGTGCCACTGGGCCCAGGTTTTTCTGCATCCATTTCCTTTGTTTCCTCCTCTCCTTTGTTCTCCAAACAGACAAACAGACAGACAGGTTGGCTGTGCTGCCCCAAGTGTTGCGACAGACCATTACTCCATCTAGTGGTGTATGTCATAAGTCATGACTTCAAATCGAGAACTGTAGAACATGTTTTTTAAATTAAAACCCAAGCATATGTTTGGATTATCATTACAAGAATTTATTTTTGAAGAAAAATTTACTTATAATTATTAATTTATGAGAAGAATAATCTAAGTAGTTACATAACCTTAGTTAATGCCCCCTGCATATTCACCATTTTTGGTCAAAGTGGCATTTTCAACTTCCTACAGATATAAACATATGCATTTATCAGGCATTCTGATAACAGATCCTTCAATTTCATATGCCAGTTTATAAATATCTGCAGTATCACTTTGCTAGAGTGTTCAGTTTCAGATTTATAAGCTCATGAATATGAAAAAAGTGAATAATTATAAAAAACGTGCATGTAAATAAAAATTTATTTTAATATGAAGCCATGGGCGTTAGATAAAATTATTCGGTCAGTAGATACATCTTATATGAGGAAATCTTTCGAAAAAAAATGAAGATCCTAAACCCCGAGCCACATGGCCAAACCAGGGGACAAAATTAGTCCATTTTAGAGCCCTCGGAGGCAAGGGCTATTGGCAAAACTTTTATAATTCATCACCTAACTGTATTATCCCAACAAAAATGTATCTATGGATACATAATGACCTTATAATCACTGTGTTATGAGGAAAAAATTCTAAGTTGTTCCATATTTCCAGGAGTGCTCCTATAGTTTCACCTTATTTTAGCTCGTTTTGGCTCAAAAGCCATTTTTAGCTTCCTATAGAGTGAGAAATATGCATCCCAGAGGCTAGATGTGATGCCATAATTGAAAAATTTGGATGCCAATTAGAAAATATTTGTAATATTAACTTTCTAGAGGAGTCCATTATAAAATTATAAGCCCCTGAAGTTGAAAAAAAATGCGTTTTTCACATTTGGCATTTTTAGGGCCAAATTTCAAAGGTCTCTAGAGATATATATTTTTAAACTATGAGGAATTCAAAGCTAATCTTTTGCATGGTGGGTAGAGCCATATAGATCTACATTTAAGAATTTTTCCAGCAAAATCTGAGGTGACCTGGGGAGATTTTTGAAATTTAGGTGAGTTGGCATGGAATGACCCTCTATATATATTTAAATATATCAGGCAATATTTAAAAAATTTATTGATATGTATGTGTACTTAAATATCTTACTGTCGTTTGTCAAAAAATGGTAACTTCATGGGTAAAAAGCAAAACATTACATGAAATTGCGATGTAAGGAATGCATCCCCCACTTATTCCATTAATTCTTATGAGAAAAATTGCTTTGATTTACATCGCTTCAATATTTGTTGCACTTTTCAGGAATGCATCCCCAATGTAAACCAGGGTTTAACAGTAGAAGTTAGGATCTCAGGGGTTTAAACAGTCTAAAGGGATCAAATGGGTTTATAGGGTCTGAAGGGGTTGAAAGGTCTAAAGGATAAGAGGGAGTCGAAAGTGTTGAAAGAGGGTATCATGGCTATAAACGTCGAAAACATTTAAGGGTCAAGGGGTCTAAGTGGTCTAAAGGGTGTAAAGGTCTTAAGGAGTCTGAGGGATCTTAAAATGTTTAAAACGATCTAAAATGGTCTTTAAGGTTCTAAAAGGACTAAATGTGGTCGAAAGTGTGAAGGGGTCCAGCAGTAAAAGCTGTAAAGGTCTACATTTCTAAAATGTACATTCTAATAGTTCATAATTAATCAACATACTCATGCTCCTACACAAGTTCAAAAAATAAGTAATTAAGACACACACACACACACACACACACACACACACACACACACACACACACACACACACACACACACACACACACACACACACACACACACACACACACACACACACACACACACACGTCGACCGAGAGTTCAACTTGACGAGGATTCACCGTCCACCCGTGTTTTTTGGTTATATATACAATATATACTAAAAAAAGATATGAAGTCAATCGAATGAAAATTGATGGTTTATGTGACCTTGAACTTTTGACTTATTCACCTCAAAAACAATTAGCTTCCAGCTTGTCACTACCTCAACCAGGTGGTTGAATTTCATGAAGATCGCAGTTAAAAAAAAAAGTGACCTGTAAGCGATCGACATAGAATAGAAAGAAACAGCCAGAATAACAGACCAGACTCACGAATATACTTGAGTTTGATTTTGCAAGTAGTAATGTGATGATCAACACCTTTTTGAACAAGAAGGGCACTCGGGAGAGCGCATACTTCCACCAGGCTGATTAGTTTACGTTTTAAATCCCACTGATAGGTCGGATCTAGATTCGGACCTGAGCTAAAATTGAATTGGCTTGTTCTTGTCACCTAACCGACTCACCCACCAAGTTTTGTCCGAATCCATGAATCACTTTTTTGAAATACCTTGCTATATCGTTTCAACCCTCTCACTCAATGGTGAAGAATCATTTTTTTTAATTCTTGGATCCAGATCAGGCTTCGGATCTTCACCAAAATTGAACCAATTCTTCCTTGTTACATTCCCAACCTGCCCACCAAGTTTTGTCCAAATCCATCCACAACCTTTTGAAATATCGTGTTATATATCGTTTCAACCCTCTCACTCAATGGTGAAGATTTACTTTAAAATTCTAGGATCTGGATCCGGATTTGGATCTTCACCAAAATCGAATCTTTTCTTCCTTATTACATACCCAACCTGCCCACCAAGTTTCGTCCGAATCCGTCCACAACTCTTCGAGACATCCTGCTATATGCCACTTTTGGCCCCATTTCCCAATGGTGAAAAATCACTTTAAAATTTCTCAGATCCAGATTCGGGTTCGGATCTTCACCAAAATCAAATCGTTTTGGCCGCGCCACGTACCCAAGCTCTACACAAAATTTTGTCCGAATCTGTCCACAACATTTTGAGATATTTTGATCATAAACAAACAAACAGACCAACAAACAGACAGGGGTGAAAACATAACCTCCATCCACTTTTGGTGGCGGAGGTAATAATCTGACATAGGAATGAGCCCAACTTGAAGGAAATCAACCAAATAGAGAGAGAACTATCAAATAATACTCCTTTTACCTATTTTCACAACTCTTGCCACCGTATGTGAAAGGATGACGACATGTGTATGATCAGATGACCCAAGGAAAATGAATTCTGCTTGTAAAGGTAGCTGCAAACAAGATGGCCACAGTATTCAAATTTTGGCCTGACATTCTGTTTTAAAAACAAATAATTGGGCAACTTGTGTCATACTGACAGCATTAAGTGAGCAATTTCAATGATTACACTGGATGTGGATCGGAAATGTATGGAGACCAGCAGATGTTTATGAACACGAGTTCTAAGAAACCAGATCCAAAAGTCATCTTTCTATTATCATGATGTAAAAGGCAAATTACCGATGAATCATGACCCCAAACTAGAAATCGACGTGAATGTGTCTGTAAATGTCTCTGTCCACGTTTGAGGTCAACCCACTGTTATATTTGATGAGAGAGAGAGAATGAGAGAGAGCATGAGAGAGAGAGAGAGAGCATGAGAGAGAGAGAGAGAGAGCATGAGAGAGAGAGAGAGAGCATGAGAGAGAGAGAGAGAGCATGAGAGAGAGAGAGAGAGCATGAGAGAGAGAGAGAGAGCATGAGAGAGAGAGAGAGAGCATGAGAGAGAGAGAGAGAGAGCATGAGAGAGAGAGAGAGAGAGCATGAGAGAGAGAGAGAGCGAGCATGAGAGAGCGAGCATGAGAGAGCGAGCATGAGAGAGCGAGCATGAGAGAGCGAGCATGAGAGAGCGAGCATGAGAGAGCGAGCATGAGAGAGCGAGCATGAGAGAGCGAGCATGAGAGAGAGCATGAGAGAGAGCATGAGAGAGAGCATGAGAGAGAGCATGAGAGAGAGCATGAGAGAGAGCATGAGAGAGAGCATGAGAGAGAGCATGAGAGAGAGCATGAGAGAGAGCATGAGAGAGAGCATGAGAGAGAGCATGAGAGAGCGAGCATGTGAGAGAGAGCATGAGAGAGAGCATGAGAGAGAGCATGAGAGAGAGCATGAGAGAGAGCGAGCGAGAGAGCGAGAGAGCGAGAGAGCGAGAGAGCGAGAGAGCGAGAGAGCGAGAGAGCGAGAGAGCGAGAGAGCGAGAGAGCGAGAGAGCGAGAGAGCGAGAGAGCGAGAGAGCGAGAGAGCGAGAGAGCGAGAGAGCGAGAGAGCGAGAGAGAGCGAGAGAGAGCGAGAGAGAGCGAGAGAGAGCGAGAGAGAGCGAGAGAGAGCGAGAGAGCGAGAGAGCGAGAGAGCGAGAGAGCGAGAGAGCGAGAGAGAGAGAGAGAGAGAGAGAGAGAGAGAGAGAGAGAGAGAGAGCGAGAGAGAGAGAGAGAGAGAGAGAGAGAGAGAGAGAGAGAGAGAGAGCGAGAGCGAGAGCGAGAGAGAATAATAATAACAAGAACTGCCACTTTATAACTGCTGGAAGTGATGACCGGGTACCCAGACGTCCACCTTTGACACAACATGAGACTTTCTGAAGATGATTGTTGCAAAGTTTCGCTTTGATAGGATGAGTGGTTCCAGAGAAAACATTATTTAAGAGTGATACAAATACAGCCCTGCTTCGATACAGCGCGGGACTGAAGAGTTACGAACCGGATAGCACAAAGTGTTCAATCTAGTTAATACGTATGCAGTTAGCCCTTTTTCCTGGGGACATTGTCGGTATCAATTGAATTGCTGTTCCTGTCCCCTCAAACGCATTCAGGTGCAGCCAAGTGAGCCTTCTGGAAAAAAAAAAATCTAAAAGTTCTCAGATTCAAATAATTAAATAATTCTGGCTGCCAAATCACGTAGCTGATCGGTTTGAAATTTTAAACCTACGATTTACATGTCGGGTAAATTATAATTGTGAATTTTGGAATAGATAGAAGCAGCGGTTCCAGAGTAAACATCAATTAATATTTATCCTTCAATCCAACATGGCTGCCAAACCATCTGACCTATAAATTAGAAATTAACAAACTTATATTCACTGCTCGTGTGCAATATGTTTGTGAAGTTTCCCCTTGATCTCTCCAGCCGTTCTGGAGAAGAAGATGTTTGAAGGTTTTAGGGTAAATTCAATATGGCCGCCAAACCATGTGACCGATCAATTAGAAATAACAAACTTGTGAAAGGATGTCTTGGGGAAAGTGTGTGTGAAATTTTGCCTCAATCTGTCCAGCCGTTATGGAGATTTTTAAAATTTATTAATTTTCAATCCAAGATGGCAGACGAACCATGTGATATTTGACATAAATTTAAATTCTGCTTACAATCGTGTAGTGGAACATGTTTGAGAAGTTTCGTGTTTATCGGACAAGGTGCGTTTTTCTATCCAAGACAGCCGCCAAACCATGTGACGTCATAATTTTTAACATATATGCAGGTATAGGGGTAGATTATAGTAGCCAAGTTTCTCTTCGATAGGTTCTGTGGTTCCAGAGAAAACATTATTTAATATATTTCTTGAATCCAACATGGCTGCCAAACCATGTGACCAATCAATTAGAAATTAACAAACTTATATTCACTACTCGTGAGTAATACGTATGTGAAGTTTCCCCTTGATCTGACCAGCCGTTCTGGAGATGTTTGAAGGTTTTAGGGTAAATTCAATATGGCCACCAAACCATGTGACCTATCAATTAGAAATTAACAAACTTGTGAAAGGATGTCTTGAGGAAAGTGTGTGTGAAATTTTGCCTCAATCTGTCCAGCCATTCTGGAGAAAAAGATTTTAAAAATTTATTAATTTTCAATCCAAGATGGCTGACGAACCATGTGACCTATGACATCATAAATTTTCATTCTGCCTCCAATCCTGTAGTGGAATACGTATGTGAAGTTTCATGTTAATCGGATAAGGTGCGTTTTCTATCCAAGATGGCCACCAAACCATGTGACTTGTGACGTCATAATTTTTACTATGTATGCAGACATGATGGAAAATAATAGTTGCAAATTTTCGCTTCGATCGGTTATGCGATTCCAGAGAAAACATTATTTAATATTTTTCTTGAATCCAACATGGCTGCCAAACCTTGTGACCTATCAATTAGAAATTAACAAACTTATATTCACTACTCGTGAGCAATACATGTGTGAAGTTTCCCCTTGATATTGTTATGGCTGTGGAAATTCGCATTACACCATAAAGGGTCCTCAGGTGAGATATATCGGTAAGTTCAAGTGTAGTTAGCCCAAACCCGTTGTTTAGAGGGAATATACAGTGGGAAGAACAAGTATTTGATACACTGCCGATTTTGCAGGTTTTCCCACTTAGAAAGCACGTAGAGGTCTGTAATTTTTCTCATAGGTACACTTAAACTGTGAAAGACGGAATCTAAAACAAAAATTCTGAAAATCACATTGTATGATTTTTAAATAATTAATTTTCATTTTATTGCATGAAATAAGTATTTGATCACCTACCAACCAGTAAGAATTCTGGCTCTCACAGACCTGTTAGTTTTGTCTTTAAGAAGCCCTCCCATTCTCCACTCATTACCTGCATTAACTGCACCAGTTTGAACTCGTTATCTGCATAAAAGACAGCTGTCCGCACTCAATCAGACTCCAACCTCTCCACAATGGGCAAGACCAGAGAGTTGTCTAAGGACATCAGGGACAAAATTGTAGACTTGCACAAGGCTGGGATGGGCTACAGGACAATAGGCAAGCAGCTTCGTGAGAAGGCAACAACTGTTGGCGCAATTATTAGAAAATGGAAGAAGTTCAAGATAACAGTCAATCGCCCTCGGTCTGGGGCTCCATGCAAGATCTCACCTCGTGGAGCCTCAATGATCATGAGAGGTGAGGGATCAGCCCAGAACTACATGGCAGGACCTGGTCAATGACCTGAAGAGAGCTGGGACCACAGTATCAAAGAAAACCATAATTAACGCACTACGCCGTCATGGATTAAAGTCCTGCAGCGCACGCAAGGTCCCTCTGCTCAAGCCAGCGCATGTCCAGGCCCGTCTGAAGTTTGCCAATGACCATCTGGATGATCCAGAGGAGGAATGGGAGAAGGTCATGTGGTCTGATGAGACCAAAATAGAGCTTTTTGGTTTAAACTCCACTCGCCGTGTTTGGAGGAAGAAGAAGGATGAGTACAACCCCAAGAACACCATCCCAACCGTGAAGCATGGTGGTGGAAACATCATTCTTTGGGGATGCTTTTCTGCAAAGGGGACAGGACGAGTGCACCGTATTGAGGGAAGGATGGATGGGGCCATGTATCGCGAGATCTTGGCCAACAACCTCCTTCCCTCAACAAGAGCATTGAAGATGGGGCGTGGCTGGGTCTTCCAGCATGACAACGACCCGAAACACACAGCCAGGGCAACTAAGGAGTGGCTCCGTAAGAAGCATCTCAAGGTCCTGGAGTGGCCGAGCCAGTCTCCAGACCTGAACCCAATGGAAAATCTTTGGAGGGAGCTGAAAGTCTGTGTTGCCCAGCGACAGCCCCAAAACCTGAAGGATCTGGAGAAGATCTGTATGGAGGAGTGGGCCAAAATCCCTGCTGCAGTCTGTGCAAACGTAGGTTAAGAACTACAGGAAACGTCTGATCTCTGTAATTGCAAACAAAGGTTTCTGTACCAAATATTAAGTTCTGTTTTTCTGATGTATCAAATACTTATTTCATGCAATAAAATGCAAATTAATTATTTAAAAATCATACAATGTGATTTTCAGGATTTTTGTTTAAGATTCCGTCTTTCACAGTTGAAGTGCACCTATGATGAAAACTACAGACCTCTACGTGCTTTGTAAGTGGGAAAACCTGCAAAATCGGCAGTGTATCAAATACTTGTTCTCCCCACTGTATGTGATCCATTTGGGCTGTGATTCTTCAGATCGTCGTTTTTCTTTTGCCGTCGTTATTTTGGTGCAATAACAACAACGAACATCGCCACAACCAACATCTCAACGCTCACGCCATTCACTACACGACGCCAACAATCACACCACGACGCCACCTTCCACAACTACGCTACCACATCTTCGCCACTCGCCATTCAACGAGCACCGTGCGGTCACGATCTCCGCGGGACGGATGAAAGGAGTGGAGTGGCAGCAGCAACCCGGGGTGCGAAGGGGCATCTCCCGCCCAAAACTCCCGCTTGAATATCTCCCGCCGGATTTTCCCTTCTGCTTTTCCCATGCTTTGGCATGGGGGAGGTGCGATTTGAGCCAGAGGTCAAAGGTGAAAAAAGGTGGGGTGAATTTTGGGGGAATAATTCCCTGGCCCCGAGCCAAAACTGACTTTCCTCGTCCCCCGCACGGCGCGGGGAGGGGGAAACGAGAGGGCACGCCCCTTTTTGGGAAGCTTCCAGAAGGGAGGTGGAGCCAGAAACGGGGCGGGCGAAGGGTGGAGCCCTACCCTACAAAAGGCGTGGGCGTTCGAGTTGACGACGTTGACGACGGTGGGCGTTCGAGTGAGGCGTGGGCCTCACTGAACGCAGACGAGAGTTTCGGCAGGGGCTGCTTGCAGCCTATGTTGATCTCTGTAAAGCGTTCGATTCAGTGAATCGGGATGTCCTCTGGAGGATTCTTGGTCTTCGTGGGGTGCCACCGAAACTGATCGATCTGATGTCTGAACTCTACTCTGGTACTGAGAGTGCTGTGAAGTGTGGTGGTACCGCCTCTGACTTATTTCCAGTTGTTACTGGAGTTCGTCAGGGATGTGTACTTGCCCCCACACTTTTCAGCACTTGTATGGACTGGATTTTTGGGAGGATGTCGGAGAGATCAAGTTGCGGTGCATCGTTTGGCAATGTCAAGATCTCGGACCTTGATTTTGCAGATGATGCAGTCATCTTTGCGGAGACTTTAGACATCCTCTTGGGGGCCCTCGAGGTGCTCAATGAGGAGTCGGAGCCGTTGGGATTACGGATTTCTTGGGTCAAAACAAAGATCCAGGCTTTCGGTGACATCTTGGATGCTGCTGTCCTGTCTGTGTCTGTTTGTGGTGAGGATGTTGAGGTCGTGGATAGATTCACTTACCTTGGCAGTGATATTCATGTCTCCGCAGGTTGTGAGCCGGAGGTCAATAGACGTCTGGGTCGGGCCTGGGGAGTCATGGATTCACTGGATCATGGGGTGTGGCGCTGCCGGTACCTGTGCGGGAGGACGAAAGTCCGAGTCTTCAGGTCCTTGGTACTTCCAGTCTTGCTCTATGGGTGCGAGACTTGGACTTTGACCAAGGATCTGAGACGGAGACTTAATTCCTTTGGTACCAGGTCTCTTCGGAGAATCCTTGGCTATCGCTGGTCGGATTTTGTGTCCAACGAGCGGTTGCTGAGAGAGACTCGGATGAGATTTGTTACCTGCATAGTCCGTGAGCGTCAGCTGCGGCTGTATGGACATGTGGCTCGTTTTCCTGACGCTGATCCTGCTCACCAGATTCTCTCAGCGAGGGAGTCTCATGAGTGGAGGAGGCCAGTGGGCCGACCACGTGCCTCATGGTTGCAGCAGGTTGACCATCATCTCAAGGAGATGGGGATGGGCCTGGCATCTGCCTGGGGGATGGCCAGACGGAGGCCCCTGGAGTACCGGCGGAAAGTGGACGCAGCGACGCGCTGTTCTGGCACATGCTCCCATACCTGACCTGACCTGTTCGAGTTGGGTTCGGTCGGTTGTCGAGGGGTGGAGAGTCCTTGCTCTTGGTTCGGTCGGTTGTCCCTGAGGAGAATTGTGGAGAGTCCTTGCTCTTGGTTGGTTCGGTCGGTTGTCGAGGGGTGGAGAGAGTCCTTGCTCTTGGTTCAGTCGGTTGTCCCTGAGAATTGTGGAGAGTTGTGGTGATTGCTCCTGGTCGGAGGTTCTGTTCGTTCGTCCCTGTCGGGCGGACGACATGTGCAGGCGCGAGGCACGAGCACAGTGGACCATGCCGGAGGGACTCAGAGTTACGGTCGCCAATGACTCGACACGCTAAGGGAAGTCGCGACTTTCCTTTTCTTTTGGGGTTTTGTGTAAATGTCTGTGGGTGGCGCCAGTCTTGAAAAGTAGGACTGTTATAAGTGTTGCCGTGTAAATCATATTCGGTTGTAGATCTGCTTGCTTTTATTGTGTTTTCTTGCTTAACTGTAATATACGTGCCTTCCGTACTTCCGTAATAAATGTGCTGGTCCAATTGTTCCCCATTGCGCTGCATCCTTTCCTTTGTTTGAATCTCCATCTTGCATCACGTAAGGGATTAATAGTGGGTTTTAAAACACCCGGTAACTAATCTGAACCGTCAAGGTCGACGATAACTCCGCTCGGTTATCCCTGAAGTACGGAACGAGCCGCTTAAGCGGTTCATGTCCGGAGTCGACCTGTGGCGTGGTACAACTCCTCGGTACGCTATCCGCGCGGGTACTTAGGTAAATCGACCATTCGGCGATCGGACTCTATTTCGCGCGGGTAGAATGCGGACTGAGTTGTGGTGAGGTTAAACCCCCACCCGTGACTGGCTCCTGGCAGTAGTTCCCGGAGGGTCACGACTGAATTGTCCGTTCCGGTGGGCGACGTGGTCGCCATTCGAGTCAAGTGGCCGATCGCACGCCGGACGGGCCAGAATTTGCAACAATATGAACAGCGGTTTTGGAGATGTTTGAAGGTTTTAGGGTAAATTCAAGATGGCCACCAAACCATGTGACCTATCAATAAGAAATTAACAAGGTTGAAAAAGGACATCATGGGAATGTGTGTATAAAGTTTCGCCTCAATCTGTCCAGCCGTGCTGGAGAAGAAGATTTTTTAAAGAAAAATTTTCAAAACAAGATGGCTGCCGAACAAAGTCACCGATGATGTCATAATACATTTTTTCTCAAGTGAATTGTTGTGTAGATGATGCTCAAGAAATTTCAGATTTTTCCTATGCAGCGATATACTTGACGAATTTTCACCGGGATACCGCTTCACTGATGACGTCACGAAAAATCACCCGTGTTCACGATGGGAAGCCCATTAAAATGAAGGAAGCGAAAAAAATTTCCATTGCACGGTTTCAGAGATAGAGGTCAAAAGTTTATCGTTTTTTTCAAGATGGCGCCCACGTGACCTATGACGTCACAATTATCAATTAAGTTTGCTATCAAAAAAGATACATACTATGGTGAAAATTTCGTGTCGATCCATAGACTCCTATAGAGAAGGACTGGAACCTCACGATCTCAGGGTTTGTAACTTGAGTCTGAAGGATTAACTTGAGTCCAGGGCTAAAATGACTTCTAGAAAGGCTAGAGACACGATCTCGGGATCCATATAGGGGTTTTTGAGGACGGTGAGTTCAATAGTGTCATTTTCAACATCACCTGAGGTCATCTTCAAGGTCAAGAGGTCATATTTCAAGGTCAAATTACTGAATTTTGGTATTTTTTGCCCGTTTTTGTGTCTAACTCATAGAGGAAAACTTTTGTAAAGTCTATGACAAAACATGGCATTGTGCACCTACTGCACCTACTTGCTGATTTCTATCATCGTTAACTAATGTATGTTTTGTTTGTTTCTCTTTCAGAAACTGTCCAGCTGGTGATCTCACAGAATATTTGTGTTGTTTCCTGCTTTGGTGACAATATGCCACGTCGTTGCAGCTGCTTTGGTTGTAGAGGAAACTATGACGGGACGCCTTATGTAAAGGTCATATCCTTCCCAAAAGATCCTGAGGAGAGGGAGAGAGGGAGAGATGGATATTGGCAATGCCAAATGAGAAAGAAAGCTTGAGGTGCTTCAAGGAGATATATATTTGAGAGACGCATTTCGATTGTGATTGGGTGTCAGTTAGGGGTGGCAAACGACCCAAAGAACCCCCATCAATATTTCCTGGAGCACGGAAATTAGCTTTGAAGCAGGTGACCTCAGCCCCACGCCCAACATCATCTTCTACATCAGAATCAAGAGCTAAGAAGATGCAGGCAGCTGATGAGGCTACAGACAATATCCAAGATCTCAACCACTTCTGTGCTAAAATCAGCTCCTATTTTCCTGGCTTTAACGTCATAAAAGACCAGGAAAACCTTTACCTATCAAGAACTGATGCTACTGGACAAACTGTTAAGCAGTTCTTTCATTTCCAACAAGTTCACTCACCTTTTGGATTTCTATTCTTGAATAGAGTTGAGAAAGATGGCATTGAGGTGCCAAAACGACTTTTTCCTTTGCAGAAGAACAGCCTGCTCTCAAAATGGTCCCAGATTAGATCCATAACTGACCAGGTAAACATCTATGAATGTGCAAGCAAGGAAATTCTTCAGCTTGTAATAAGCCAGCTCTGTTGGATGACTGAGGCACATGAGCTTCCTCATTTCACCTTCCTTCTGTCGCAGCTGCATCTTCTGGCAGAGAAAGACTTTGACTACGTTCTTCCTGCTATATTTGCAGATGAAGCCTTGGAAAAGTTTTTCGGCCAAGCCAGGCAAAGAAGCGGTGGAAACTTCTACATTGACGTAGTTGACATTATGGCTGCAGCTAAAATTATAAATTTGCAAACACTCATTAAGCATGACATTATGCCCGAATCTAGTTCTCGTGTGATTGATTGCGACAAGAACTGTACAACTTCCATAAATCCAGATGAGCGAAGTGAACTCATTGACGAGATTACTCCTCAAGACACTCAGGATCTCTTGGGGTCTGACGATGCCCTTAAGCATAAAGTAGTTTATTTGGCCGGACACCTTGTTCATAAATATGGCGATAGCACGAGTATGGAGGAGATCATTGATGATGAAGATGGTAACGAGGTGTCATCTGAGTTTCTATATAATTTGAATAGAGGTGGATTGAGTGTGCCGACTATGTCAACCGTCTTTTTTGTACATAATGCCTATAATTTGTATGACAAGACTAAAATGCGTTGCCGATTTCATTTTGCTGAACTGTTATCCTCTGTAGATGCACCTTTAGCTAGTAGTAATGCTGCATGTACTACTTTAGCTAACATTCTATTGAAAGCTCATGTCCTCAATGTAAGTGACAAAGAAAAAGCTTTGGGATGCCTCAGGAGGCAAGAAAAGCTCTCCAACAAGTGATAGACATAGACATAGTTGTAATAGGCAGTGTTGTGACATGCATATAATGTTTATGTAATACGATATATGACAATAAATATCAAAGTTTGACAGCTCGACACACTTGCATCTTATTACAATCAGCCATCTCTCACCGTTTATGAGTTAGACACAAAACGGGCAAAAAATACCAAAAGTCAGTAATTTGACCTTGAAATATGACCTTTTGACCTTGAAGATGACCTCAGGTGGTGTTGAAAATGACACTATTGAAATCGCCGTCCTCAAAAACCCCTATATGGATCCCGAGATCATGTCTCTAGCCCTTATAGAGGTCATTTTAGCCCCGGACTCAAGTTAATCCTTCAGACTCAAGTTACAAACCCCGAGCATGGGAGGTTCCAGTCCTTCTCTATAGGAGTCTATGTGTCGATCGGACTTACCGTTCCTGAGAAAATGATATTTAAAGCGAAAGAACCCGCAAATTGCCGGCGTAAAAAGAATGAATAATAAATAAACAGAAGAAAAACAATAGGATACCTAGTCCATTTGACCGGGTACCCTAATAATAATAATCATAAAAATAACAAAAAGAAAGGGAGATAAGTGGAGGAGAGAAAACATCATATGCTTCAAACTCGAGTTATGATCTGCAAAATGATTTTCAAAGGACACACAACCTTTGATTACATTTTGGGTTCAGCAGATCAAACAGTTAATATTTGTGTTGCATTCCATACTTGTGCCAAGTTCGTTTAAAATCCCCTAGGTGGTTAACATGCTATCGTGGTAACGATAACGGACAGACAGAAGGACGCACGGTCGGACAACCCGAACATGTAATGCCTCCGGCCTTCGGCTGCCGAGACAAAAAAAAACTTACCCAAAGATGACCGCATTCCAAAGCATAATGTTGTTCTCGCTGGGTGCTCCACTGACTCCGGCTGGGGGATCGTCTTGAAGCCTGCAATAAAAACAGTGGGTATTAAGGTTTCATTACGATCTGTGTTGAAGTAAGAACAGACTACATTTCTTCAAACTACCGTACCGGCTTAACGTCCAACTGAGGCATGGGTATACTGATGCAACGCCCTGTCTGCAAAGCACCAACCTGAGAGAGCGTTTTTTTGCCGGGTCGAGTGTCGAACAAACACGAGTGCGCTACCTCTGCACAAACCTGTTGGACATCTGCAATGCCTTATAGTATTGGACATTTATCGAAGTGTAAGTTTGCTATTATTTCACAGCGATCCAGAGTACGTATGTGAAAAAAACAAAATAATCCAATCAAAAATAAATTAACTCAAAGGAAAACAAACAGGATTCGCAAACGCTACAGACACTGAATGGAAGAATTTGTAGACTTGGAAGCATTGAAAAAGAAGAGCTGCTTCTTCTCGATTACTCGTTGTTGTTGTTGTTGTTCACGCATGTCATGGGCAAACAATTTTAATGTCAAAATATATGGGGTTGTGGTAATGCCAAATTCACCATTGTAGATGCCAAAAGTACCCTCATGTAAAATGAGCAAATCTAAAAGGTATAGAAAGATGTGTTCCCCCCCACCCCCACCCCCAATCGTCTGTGCATGTGTATAAAACCGCCATCCCTTCATACCGTTTTTAATGTTCTTCCCTTCGTAATCTGTCTTTTATGTGCCTTTACAAGATCCAACAGGCCATCACGCGCCAAGTTTAGGCGGGGAAGCCGCCGTCAAGCAAAACATGCCAAAGCACAGAATGAAGGGGCAGATACACAATAGTCGAGATGAGGTCTCACTAAATTCCTACATGCAGTGTTGGCACTACCTCTTTTAATTTACAATTTATCCCCCTACAAATACAACCTAAAACCCTGTTAGCTCTATTTTAATTATTCTTACCCATCCCCAGCAACTTACATTATTCTTACCCATCCCCAACAACTTACATTATTCTTACCCATCCCCAGCAACTTACATTATTCTTACACATTCCCAGCAACTTACATTATTCTTACACATCCCCAGCAACTTACATTATTCTTACCCATCCCCAGCAACTTACATTATTCTTACCCATCCCCAGCAACTTACATTATTCTTACCCATCCCCAACAACTTACATTATTCTTACCCATCCCCAGCAACTTACATTATTCTTACCCATCCCCAGCAACTTACATTATTCTTACCCATCCCCAGCAACTTACATTATTCTTACCCATCCCCAACAACTTACATTATTCTTACCCATCCCCAACAACTTCCATTATTCTTACCCATCCCCAACAACTTACATTATTCTTACCCATCCCCAGCAACTTACATTATTCTTACCCATCCCCAGCAACTTACATTATTCTTACCCATCCCCAGCAACTTACATTATTCTTACCCATCCCCAACAACTTCCATTATTCTTACCCATCCCCAACAACTTTGATTATTCTTACCCATCCCCAGCAACTTTGATTATTCTTACACATCCCCAACAACTTACATTATTCTTACCCATCCCCAACAACTTACATTATTCTTACCCATCCCCAGCAACTTACATTATTCTTACACATCCCCAACAACTTACATTATTCTTACCCATCCCCAGCAACTTACATTATTCTTACACATCCCCAACAACTTACATTATTCTTACCCATCTCCAGCAACTTACATTATTCTTACCCATCCCCAGCAACTTACATTATTCTTACCCATCCCCAGCAACTTACATTATTCTTACCCATCCCCAGCAACTTACATTATTCTTACCCATCCCCAGCAACTTACTTTATCCTTCCAAATACAAACTGTTTCTTTTTCTCCGTGGACTCAATGCTGACATTGTTTTGCTGACAATGTATTCGTATATTCATCGTGGGAATGAAATCCATTTCGCTAATGAAGTAATGGAGGGTGAAAAAGGATTGAATCACCATAACATTGAGGCTAGTTTGGCCTCGTTCAGATGCAATCTATTGCCAGAGACAAATGAACAATTTTAAGCCACCTTGCCCTGTGCTTTGTCCTACCATCACCACCCACCCCCCTCCCCCCACTCTCCCCCAAGATATGTGCAGGGCACCAGGGCACACATGGTCCACCATTAACCTCCTTCTGGTGAAACTCCCAAAATCCAGAACCACTGTTCACCTCGACTCATTCGTTCCTCTTTCCTCCCACCTGTGGAACCAACTTCCACATTTTCTTCAATCTCTTTCCTCCCTCCTGGTTTTCAAGACAGCTATTCACCACCTCCTCAGATCATCCCCCATCCAAAAACATGATCTTTTCTGCCTCTACCAACCATCCCCAAGCCCACCACCTTCCAAATTTCCAGTTTATCCTTCCTGAGTGCTTCTGTATCCATCTTGTCCACCCAATGGTTCCTCCCCTTCCCCTCATTCCAGATTTCTCAGTCTCCCTCTATTTTGTCCCTGAACCCTGCTGTTGGTCCCCCCTCCCCTTTCTTTCTGCTGTTGCATCCTGCATTTGAGCTCCTCCACAAGCCTCGACTTTGTGTGCAAGAAAGCCATAGCTTGCCTGGAAAGAGCTTGTGTAACAAACTATGCAAGATGACGTCATGTCATCATGTCATAGTGATGGCAAGGAGTTCAGCACCTTGCCTCTCATGAAAAGGAAATTCCAAGATACCCCACCTTGAACTTTTAATCCAGTGCAAAAGCAAAACGAAACCAGAAGGGCACTTAGTGGAGCACACACCTCTGCCACGTAATGCCTGATCCACGAGAACATATTGGGCCCAATCAATACATTTTTGAAATATCAGGCTACGGATTGTTTTTACCCCTATCTCTCAATGGTGAAGAATCACTTTTAAAATAAAATAATTCTTGTATCCAGATCCGGATCCGGATCTTCACCAAAATCTTATCAGTTCGTCCTCATCACACACCCAACCTGTCCACCAAGTTTCATCCGGATCCGTCCAACAACTTTTTGAGATATCCTGTACACAGACAAACAAACAAACAAACAGACAAATTAAATTGCTCGTTAAGCAAGGAATTGCCAGAATAACTTTGTCATATCTCCATGATCTCTGAAAAAACAAAAACCTTGAAATCAATTTGGTTCTTATAAGTCGATAGTGCTACTGTTTAATGAGTTGTAGCACTTAGTTTGGTCATGATCATAACTTGGAAGTCAACTGGACTTGAAATGGCATTTTTAATTGCAATTTGAAAGTTTTGACCCGACCCCCCCTAACATTCGACCCCCAACCACTAAGAAGGGTGTTGGTGTGATTGCAAAGAAGGGTGTTGGTGGAAGATGCACATTTTGGATTTGGTATGAAGTCGATACGACCATTTTAGCGGACGTTATTGCGAAAATAAGAATTTCGGTATTTCGGTTTTTCGGTGACCTTGACCTTGACCTTTGACCTAGATTCACCAAAAACGACAAGTGTCAAAGTTGGACCATCGCCGAGGTCTGTACCCAGTTTGGTCATGACCGCTGAAACGGTGTGGCTACTACAGGGTAAACAAACACACAAACAGACAGACCAGACAGAGACAGACAGACACACAGAATGACACACACAACCGACCAACATAATTGCCGAAATCTGAAGGATTCCGGCAATTAACAAACAAACAGACAGAAAGGGGTGAAAACATAACCTCGTTCACCTTCAGTGGCGAAGGTAAAAAAAAAACAACCTCTAATCCACTTACATGCTACAAGTCAGGAGCGCTTCCACATTAGGCGATCGGTGCATGTGAAGATAATCCAATGCTGAACATCGTTACTTGACAACATTATTGAGCGTAAAGTACAAACCATCTCAGAACGACATGACAGTCGGAAATTGGTCATCTTGATAATCCCTCAACACACAAGTCAGTCAAGGCGAGAGTGTGAAATAACCCAGTAGCTCAGATCAGTGAAAAATAAAACTAGTGGTGACCAGCAATCAGACATTGGATGTATTTTGAGAAGATAGACGCACAACTAGACCTGGCAGGATAGCCGAGACTAGAGGACAGCCGAGACTAGAGGACAGCCGAGACTAGAGGATAGCCGAGACTAGAGGACAGCCGAGACTAGAGGACAGCCGAGACTAGAGGATAGCCGAGACTAGAGGATAGCCTAGACTAGAGGACAGCCGAGACTAGAGGATAGCCTAGACTAGAGGATAGCCTAGACTAGAGGATAGCCGAGACTAGAGGACAGCCGAGACTAGAGGACAGCCGAGACTAGAGGACAGCCGAGACTAGAGGATAGCAGAGACTAGAGGATAGCCTAGACTAGAGGATAGCCTAGACTAGAGGATAGCCGAGACTAGAGGATAGCCTAGACTAGAGGATAGCCGAGACTAGAGGACAGCCGAGACTAGAGGATAGCCGAGACTAGAGGACAGCCGAGACTAGAGGATAGCCGAGACTAGAGGACAGCCGAGACTAGAGGACAGCCGAGACTAGAGGACAGCCGAGACTAGAGGACAGCCGAGACTAGAGGACAGCCGAGACTAGAGGACAGCCGAGACTAGAGGATAGCCGAGACTAGAGGATAGCCGAGACTAGAGGATAGCAGAGACTAGAGGATAGCAGAGACTAGAGGATAGCCTAGACTAGAGGATAGCCTAGACTAGAGGATAGCCGAGACTAGAGGATAGCCTAGACTAGAGGATAGCCGAGACTAGAGGACAGCCGAGACTAGAGGATAGCCGAGACTAGAGGGCAGCCGAGACTAGAGGATAGCCGAGACTAGAGGATAGCCGAGACTAGAGGGCAGCCGAGACTAGAGGATAGCCGAGACTAGAGGGCAGCCGAGACTAGAGGATAGCCGAGACTAGAGGATAGCCGAGACTAGAGGATAGCAGAGACTAGAGGATAGCCGAGACTAGAGGATAGCAGAGACTAGAGGATAGCCGAGACTAGAGGATAGCCGAGACTAGAGGATAGCAGAGACTAGAGGATAGCCGAGACTAGAGGATAGCAGAGACTAGAGGATAGCCGAGACTAGAGGATAGCCGAGACTAGAGGATAGCCGAGACTAGAGGATAGCAGAGACTAGAGGATAGCAGAGACTAGAGGATAGCCGAGACTAGAGGATAGCCTAGACTAGAGGATAGCCGAGACTAGAGGATAGCCGAGACTAGAGGATAGCCGAGACTAGAGGATAGCCGAGACTAGAGGATAGCCTAGACTCACCTCTGGGCGGTTGAATCTAGCTTTGAATCTCGACAAAACTACAATCCATCATCCAGGTATTTAAGTAGAGCGACGAATCCACACGTGCACGGTCCCTGGGACGGACGCGAAGCGGGGCGTCCGCGCCAGTCGGTCGGTGGATGTTAAAGATGCCACGGCATCTTTTGCGAAGGGTCGGCGAGTTATCGCCGGCATCCTGAACAAATTCCCGTCAAACCACCTTCAATCGAATGCACTGCCTGGCCAGCCAGTTCGTGAAAGACTTGGGTCAAAAACCTTCCCAAGCAGAGTACACAACAGAATGGGAATAACGACAGTAGCAGCAGTCGTAGTAGTAGTGGTAGTGATGCAAAAAAAAGGCAATGGGAAGAAATTCCGAGCAAGAGATATATATATAAAATTGTCAAACTTTCACAAAATGTTGATTTTTTTTTAAAATAATTGATTAAATAAACTAGCTGGCATGGGTACCTGACTAAACCACCATGGATTGGTTTCTGGAGTTAAACAGGGAGCGGGAGGACTGCTTGGACGTCCGTGTGAGGTTTGTGATGTGGAAAGCTAGAGGCCTAGCGCGACCCGTTCTCGACTAGCGCGACAGAACGAGCCTCGGATCGCACCGGAAAACGAATCTCACCGCTTGAAATCACGCATAAGGCGACGCCGAGCCGGCGTGGACATGGCAGCGCCGCCGGGTCCGAGGATCTGTGGACAATGGTCTTATATTCCAGAGATACCGTCAAGCTGTTGTCCCGGCAAAACTCCTTTCTTCCTGATTCGACGATCGAGTGACGGTGACGTCTTCAAAACGAAGGCAGAGCTTCGTGACGTCATCGCCAAGTGGAGGAACAACCTCGTGACACCGTCGGTGACGTCTCACATGAAACCATGACGACGCGTTTCATAACGCTTCGAGAAATGTTTTTAACCGAGCAAACGTGCGTGTGTAACCTGACATACGAGCGTGATCGAATGATGTCTACATATTACATACCACGACAGCAACACCATACCGGGGATATCGCCATTGGGGATTGCTGCGAGTCGCTTGCGTGTGGATCGGTTATGATCAGTGGGGTTTGTGCAGCACGATGCACCGATTGGCTTCCTCCTGCTCCAAAGTTCCGGATACCGAGACACCAGCTTGTCACTCAGGGGGATTAATCCCCGGTTGTCCTCGGTAGAGCCGGACCTGGGGCCACCGCTCACAATTAACGTTGTGGTACGGTGGGTTGTTTTAAAACCACGAACGGCACCCAGTCAACCACGAGTTACAGTGTCCGGCGTCTAATTATGCCGTTTAACTGGACATCACGTGGTTACCTGAGCGGGGAGCACGCCCTCGACAAAGCACCAATATTATCTGATTAGATTTTAATTAGGACGGCCGAGCGTTTTAACCATTGGTGCGGGCTGACAATTTTTTGGTCAAATCTGTGGTAATTACCTCCCAGTCTATCTCGGTTCGAACAATGCTAGACCAATGGAAGGAAAGGACAAACACGGACAGGTAAGAAATCGACAAATAATTTATTAATAATAAAATAAATAAATAAATAAAAAGAACCTTTTTATTTGCTGAGGTAAATAAAGAATTAATCTCAAAGCAAAATCAATCAAAATTCCAGGAAAGAGACAAAGAGCAGATGCTTATCGGGGGTGGGAGGGTGGACTTACTTACAGCTAAACACAGACATGGGTACCCAACCGGACATTCAGGGGGAGGAGGGGAAAGAATCGTCTCGCTCACTGGAGAGTCGCCCGTGAGGAGAAAACGTTCTGAAATACGTGTGCGCGTGTCACATCTGTCGCCTGGACCAGCCCTGTCACACAGCCTCTCGCAGGGCAGCCTCGAACGCCAGTCAAAGTCTGGAGGGCACCAAGATGGTTTGGCGCGGGTTTCGACCCTGGTGTCCGATGGTGAACGACCCATGCCTCACTTGTTGGCGGCTTTGTTCACACCCGCACGCGCACCACATGCTCGCTTGCCGAAGCTCCGGGCAGGACAAACCGTCTCGCTGTTGGCGCTGGCCAAACACTCACACGCGCACTTCCTTCTCTTTTGCATGCCTACACCCCCTTCTTGCTCACTTCTCTCTCGTACCTCTTTCGTTCACGCTTTTTTATTATCTTCAGAACGTATTGCTTTCGCCTTTTCCTCTCCTCAACGTATCTCCTCACAGAACGTCTTTTTATATCTTCGGCGCATCTCCACGGGGTTCTGTCCGCCCCAAGCTCACCCCACCCCACTGGGGCACGGTTACCATGTCAACCCGTGCGCTCTCAAAAAAGGCGGGCATCGGAGCTCGCGAAGGAATGTTTCTGAGGAAAAATAAGGGTGGGCCCCAGAGCTCGTAAAAGATTATTGCTGATGAAATATAAGGGGAGGCTTCAGAGCTCGTGAAAGAAATGTTTGTAAACGTGTCTGTCGTTAAGAAAACAAGGACAAATCTGTTCAAGAGCAGCGTCCTAAAGGTTTTGTCGGCTTAAAATAATAATAAAAAAACAACAACTTGCGATATTTCGTCACGTGCCTTGATTAAACCAATAGCGAGACCCGTCATAGTGTATTTACGTATTTACGAAATATAGTGTATTTACGAAATAAATAATGTATTTACGAATTCATAATACATTAAATGGAATAATCTTTAAATAGTAACGTGAACTTTTCGAAACTTTAAAGCAAATGTCCGAATATATTTTAAAGTTCATGATAGACGCTCTCAAAAGGCACCGTCAATGCGAGGATGTGTACAGGTGTTTAGTATTTAAGGAGATCTGGATCGTGTTATTAAAGAGCTGAGTCTTAATATAAAGGTTTTGGAAGAAGAAGAAGAAGAAGAAGAAGAAGAAGAAGAAGAAGAAGAAGAAGAAGAAGAAGAAGAAGAAGAAGAAGAAGAAGAAGAAGAAGAAGAAGAAGAACGCCGAGCGTTCTTAGAGCAGCGTTCGCTCTGCGAGACGCTGCTAAAAAAAAGAAAGCTTCCCATAAGAGAGGGGATCTATCCTTTACCCTTCTCAATCCATCACATTTAAGATCCCATTAGACATGGGGATGGGGCTAATCTGAACATACATTTAAGGAAATACCCTGTGTGAGGACCTGGATGTGTGGATGCATTCATCAGACCAGATTCTGAAATCCGTACCAGTATATATACATATATACATATATATATATATATATATATATATTGTTGTGGTTACCAAATTCGCAAACCACCATTCAGGTCCCTTAGGTGAGGTATCTCGGTAAGTACATGTGTAGTTAGGCCCAAACCCGTTGTCTAGTGGGAATACATGTCATTTATGCGTGCTGCGACTCTTCAGGATAGCCGTTTTTCTTTTGCTATCTTTATTTTGGACCAACCGCCATTGTTACCACCACCAACCACCGCTTCACCACAACCCCCACGACCTTCACGTCACACCTCGCAACCGTCGCATCGCCACCGTTCTTGCGCCGCCTGTGGGTACCGGTGTTGGACTCGTGCAGGGCGCGCGCCGAACAGCGTGTACAAAATCACGGATTTTGTGCTTCAAAAACGGATCAAAAACGACACACGCCCACTTTTTGCCGTCCAATCGGTGAGCGAGGGGCGATTTGGCCCCGCCTCCAGGGCGTTGGAGGGCGATCGATATATGCAAATTTATGGATCAAAAAGCATTCACGTCCACTTTTTCTCGGGCCAATGGGGAGCGAGGTGAAAGGTCGAAGGGAGGGGGTCAAAGATGAGAGGGCGAAGCTACGGGGCTGATAAAAGGACCGTGTTCGTCAGTCCAGTAGAGTAGGAGAGTAGGAGAGTAGTAGAGTAGTAGAGTAGGAGAGTAGTAGAGTAGGAGAGTCGGGAACAGAGAGTCAAGACTTCGCGGGCAGTGGAGTTGGCAAGAAGGAGCTGGTCGTCGTGTGCGTTGGAGTCGGAACGGAGGGGACGGAGCTGTGGAGAGGCGGCGAGGGCAGGCGAGGGGGTGCTCGCGTCGTGCAGGGAGCTGCACCCCAGGGAGGCCTACAGCGCGACCTGGCCGAGGTGGAGACGCTCGTTGCGGGGCAATAAAAATCCTCTATACCCCGAGCATCAGCAACCCCCTCCTGTTTCCCCCCGCGCTGAGATAGTGCGACCAAGGGGGCCCCTTTCCCACCCCCTACCAGACACTGCCCGCGAGGCCCGCGGAGTTGAGGAACCATCGCCGCTCCGCGTCTCATCACCAGACGGGTAGGCCCGACCCGGTCTCGGCCTCAGGCCAGCCTCATCCTTGAGGGTATTCTTTCCTCGGTTTTGGGTATGTGTTGTCGGCGCCGTCTGTGAAGTAAAATTGTATAAGTGTTGCCGTGTGCTCGGGAGTCGGTATTAGCTCTGCATTGTGTTTTCGCTTTTACATTTGCTTTTTGTGTAAATTGCATTGTGTTTTTCTTTTCTGTGTGCATTTGGTGGAATTGTATATGTGTGCTTCCCATGTGCCGCGA